>NW_026651370.1:973961-1188884 GCF_014773155.1 Arachis stenosperma
AGGTTATCAAATGGAAAATTATCAGCTATTGGGGTGGAGTCATCTTTAATGTGCTCAAGGTGACTCAAGTGGTCTGCCACTAGATTCTGGTTACCACTCCTATCCGTTATTTCTAAATCAAATTCTTGTAATAGCAGTATCCAACATATAAGCCTTGGTTTGGATTCCTTTTTAGCTAATAAATACTTTAGAGCTGCGTGGTCTGAGTACACTACTACCTTCGTACCAAGTAAATAGGCTCGGAATTTATCTAGAGCAAAAACAATAGTAAGAAGCTCTTTCTCAGTAGTAGTGTAATTGGACTGAGCGGCGTTTAAAGTTTTAGACGCATAAGCAATAACAAAATGATCCTTACCTTCACGCTGAGCCAGCGCTGCTCCTACTGCATGGTTGGAAGCATCGCACATGATTTCGAATGGCTGGCTCCAGTCCGGTCCTCTCACAATTGAAGCTTGAGTCAGGGCGGTTTTCAGCTTATCAGACGCTTGTTTGCAATCCTCACTGAACTCGAACTCAATATCCTTCTACAGTAGTCTGGATAGGGGAAGTGCTACCTTACTAAAGTCCTTAATGAATCTTCGGTAAAAACCTGCATGTCCAAGGAACAAACGGACTTCCCTCACAGAAGAGGGGTAAGGCAAACTAGAAATAACATCCACCTTTGCTGGATCTACAGAAATGCCAGTATTAGATACAACATGTCCTAGTACGATTTCTTGTTTAACCATAAAATGACATTTTTCAAAATTCAATACAAGGTTCGTACTGACACATCTATCTAATACTCTAGATAGACTATCCAAGCAAAGGCTAAAAGAATCACCATAAACGCTGAAATCGTCCATAAAAACTTCCATACAGTCCTTAATAAGATCAGAGAAAAGGCTCATCATGCACCTTTGGAAAGTAGCTGGTGCATTGCACAGGCCAAAGGGCATTCTCTTGTAAGCATAAGTCCCAAAAGGACAGGTAAAAGTAGTATTTTCTTGATCCTCAGGAGCTATATGAATCTAGAAATATCCTGTATAACCATCTAAAAAGCAATAATGTGATTTACCTGATAGGCAATCCAGCATTTGATCCATGAATGGAAGAGGACAGTGATCCTTACGAGTGGCTTGGTTGAGACGCCTATAATCAATGCAGACCCTCTAGATATTCTGTACTCTGATAGCTATAAACTCTTAACAGAAATTATCTTAACAAATTCAAGTGTTTTGTTCATATTTGTTTTTTAAGTTTTAGAATTCAAATATACGACCCCTACATATGCGAATTAAGGTGCTACATCAATAATTATCATTAATAATTATATCCAAATCTGATAGATTAAAATATTGAATTTCAAAAATTTGGATAATTAGTTAATTACTCAAGAAAAAAAGAAAAGAAAAACCGAAAACCATGGCTAGTTCAATGTTAGGTCCGCCGCCCACTGCTCGCGACTTCTGTAGAGTAACGCCGATGGCTACACACTGCTTGTTCTTCCCGAGCCCTAACTTTCGCAGGCGCAGCATCACTCACCGTTCCACACTTTCCTCACACTCCATCTTCTTTGGCGCTTCACTTAAAGTCCATACCAATAGAAACCAGCTGGGTCGGTTCTCTCGCAGCCCCACTCCCATTTATTGTTCTTCTCAAGAGTTTGATGTTGTGATTGTCGGCGCTGGCATCATTGGTTTGACCATTGCTCGTCAGTTCTTGACCTCTTCCGACCTGTCCGTAGCCATCGTTGACAAAGCTCTCCCTTGTTCTGGTGCCACTGGCGCAGGTTTTTCTTTTCTTTTCTTCTTGTAGATTTCAGCTAAGCCAAAAATATATGTTGAAATTTCACCCTATGTGGTTTGGACATGTTAGGACAGTGGATCACATGGGAGATAACCGTGTGGTTAAGGGTTTTTGAACTCAATGAACTGATTAGAACTTTAGATTTAAGCATGAATGAGTTGAGTTGAATTATGATTCATGACATGGAACGATGCTGTTGTTGCTTGGTTCATAAATGAATTGAGTTGAATTATGATACATGACATGGTTTGAAACAGGAAATCATCACGTTATATATCTTTAGAAGTTGTTCTTTGATTATTTTCTTCAATTGCCTTACTCCATTTTCTTGTGTCATTTGAAACATGCGTTTATAGTGTTCACTTAACTGCTTAGCGGACTTGCTTTTTGACATTTACATTTGTGACTAATATTTTTTAATTATCATAGTGAAAGAACTTTTCTGAAATTTAACTAATCAATCACTTTTTAGACACTTTTTATCAAATCGACTAGTGAATGTAATATAGGTTTTGTATTTTTTATATGTATATTTTTGGATAAAAAGTTAGAAAATTTATTTTATGATGTATTTTGGTTAGTTAATAGTTATAGAATCTTTTCCCTCTTTGTTTTGTAATTTGAGCTACTTCTAGGGCAGGGATATCTTTGGATGGCACACAAAACTCCTGGGAGTGATATATGGGATCTAACTTGGAGAAGCCATCAATTGTGGAAGATGCTGGCAGAAAGCCTAAAAGAGCAAGGCCTGAATCCTACGGTGGAGCTGGGTTGGAAAAAAACAGGTGCTATAGTTGTGTATTTACCAATTTCTATTTTGTTCGTTATGCTCTTAACCAAGTGTCTGACTCCGCTTGAAGTTGCTTAAGAGAATTCATGATAACATATTGAAATACTATGTATGCTCCAACTAATATCAAATCCTTTAGATGCTCATTGGTTGCTATTAAATATCCTGAAGTAGTTAAGGGGTGGCTGGCTTTGAACTCTTTGGTCTCTGTCTAACTGTCATGAGAAAGGCTTTGGTGTTTGTAGTCATGAATGTATGATGCTGTGTATTCTGAATGATTAAAACTACAATATTGGCATATGATATGTCTTTTGATCCATAGGAAGCCTTTTAGTTGGTAGAACAAAGGCTCAGTTAGACATGCTGAAGGGGAGAGTGAAACAGCTTAATGAAGCTGGGTTGAAAGCAGAGTACTTGTGTAATAGTGATTTGTCCGAGCAGGAACCTGATCTCTTTGTGGACAAAGACAGTGCTGGTGCATTTCTACCAGATGACTGCCAATTGGATGCTTATCTTACAGTTTCATATATTGAAAAGGTGATATTTTTGTTTCATTTCTTTTTGCATATTTAGTTTCCAACTTGGGATTAATGCTTGATAAGTGCATTTTTACTTTTGGACTCAATCCTTGGCATGGTGCTGCCAGTTGACTTTTGATTCATAATCACGAATTTATCGTTGATATGTAGGTTAACAGGAGTTTTGCATCAAAAGGAAGATATGCAGAATTTTATAATCAGCCAGTAAAATGTTTCATCAGGTTGAATTCTCTCTTTCTTACTGTTGTTTTGAAAATAAGATGGTAGGGAAACAATAATGTCTTTCTTTTGTGCTTAGGTCAAATAGTAATGGAGAGGTTAAAGCTATTGAAACTTTGAGTCATACATTACACAGTAAGAAGGGAATTATTGTTGCAGCTGGTTGTTGGACCGGTTGTTTGATGCAGGATTCGTTTAGAAATTGGGGAATGGAATTAGACGTTCCTGTAAGGCCCAGAAAGGTATGTTCTTTTTGTCCATCCTTCATGGCTTTTCCATATAATTTCTTTTACAGTTCTAGGGAGGGCTTTAGAAAGAATGATATTGAGTAGTCTGATATCCATAAGTTTGTTGATTAATTGTAAAGTCAACCTTATTATTATTATTATTATTATTATTATTATTATTATTTGTTATTGTTATTGTTATTGTTGTTGTTGTTGTTGTTGTTGTTGTTGTTGTTGCGCATGATTCTTTTATGCTGATCTTGTAAATAGTCGTTTGAGCGACTCTCGAATTCCTTTTAAACATCCCTCTTTGTGTAGGGTCACCTACTTGTGCTTCAGAACTTTGATTACCTTCAATTGAATCATGGGTTGATGGAGGCAGGTTATGTTGATCATCCAACACTTTCTGATATAGAATCCTCTGAAGATGGACGATCTTTATCTGTTTCAATGACGGCAACCATGGATGCAGCAGGAAATCTTCTCATTGGTAAGCTGCCTTTTTACAACCTACATGAATTTGTCAAATGCGAAAGCTTCTTATATTGCCAATCTACATTGGTTATTATGTATGTTTCTTTCACATACTATTTATAGTGGATAACTTTATCTCCTGAGGGTTTTAGTTAACAATCATGTTTTTGGTAGTAGTCGTTCAATCACTTGTAATTTTTTTATTACTATTAGTATTTTGTTCTCTCTCCGATCTAAAATAATGGTTCACTTTTAAGTGTTGAGATAGCTTAAGAAAATGATTGAAAAAAGTATTGAAATTAGAAAAAGTTAACAGGTATTTTACAAAATTTGCCATTAATTAAATTTACCACTTGTTCTCTCGTTTCTACTATTCTACTGAGATATCTCTCCTTCACTTTTTCCAATCATGAAGTTATTTTGAATATGGGTATAATTGAGAAAAATAATTAATGTTGCATAAGTTTTCGAAAATAGAAAATTATTTTCGAACAACAATATTTTAAAAGTGAACAACTGTAAATTATGGTTATTAAATGGTTATGATAGGAATGAGTTTGGAATTCTTGATTGCAGTAAACTTTTTTCTTTTTTCTTTTCTTCTCTAAATACTTCTCTTTCTAGTTTTAAATTAGTTTCATAGTATCCTGAAATAGATAACTGTTTGCAATTAATGCCATTGCTTCATCCAATGTTCTAGAATTTTGACGTTGTTTGCCTGTTTTGTGATAACAAACCAAAATCTTATCCGATACAATACCAAGGGAGTAGCCGTGAATTTGTTGGTTTCAGCACAGAATTGGATGAATCTGTTGTCAGATATATATGGAAGCGGGTTGCAGAATTCTTTCCCAAATTGGAATTGCTTTCCTTTTCTAATCTAAGTGCAAATAGAAAAGTCAGAATAGGATTACGACCCTACAGTGAGTCACTACATTTCTTCGCAATGTTATGCAAATGAACTATTTATATTTTGGTTACATTTCCAGAATATATTTCACTTTCATCAAAATATTTGACTTGCATAACATTTACACTGCAGTGCCTGATGGGAAGCCAATGATTGGGCCTGTGCCTGGCCTCTCAAATGTTTACCTTAGAATATATTTCACTTTCATCAAAATATTTGACTTGCATAACATTTACACTGCAGTGCCTGATGGGAAGCCAATGATTGGGCCTGTGCCTGGCCTCTCAAATGTTTACCTTGCCGCAGGACACGAAGGGGGAGGGCTTTCGATGGTGAGTTCTCTGTAGCAGTTTTTGCTTTGAGAGTGTTATGTATCTCAGGAAAGTGGAAAACCACACCTTAAATTTAGCTATTGAGAGGGAAGAACCACTCTCCTTAAATACAACATCAAGTATCCATACTAACCGATTTGTGACATTGGGCACCCCATAATTACCTAAGTCCCTAACTATAAAACAATATATACATCACCCCTAGAGAGCCGACGTCCACGGTGGCTTCACTCTATCGACATTGACCCAGCCGCAGCTACTTTCCTACTGGCTAACAGTATTCGGTATTCACCTTAATCCAGCCTATAGATAACACTTTTGATGGCCTTGACAACCAGGTTTTGATACCATTGTTAAGTATCTAAGACAGGTGGGAAATTACACCTTTAAAGTTAGCTGTTAAAGGAAAAGAACCACTCTCGTTAAATATAAAATCAAGCATCTTATATTTCCCGATGTGGCACTTTGGACACCCCATAATATCTAAAGTCCCTCACAGAGTGACGAGACAGAAACACAACCTATCTTTGTATCTTGTTTGGAATAAGAAACAATGTCCCGAAGAAAGACTTCTTGTGTTTTCTGCATCTTCAAAATGTAGGGGCACTAGAGACAGGATTTCATTGTGCTTTTTCTGTCGCTGTCCCACGCTACTACTTAACAGGATATAGACACAAGTTTATTTTTGTCCCTGTCTCTGTTGTCTTTGTCCCTAAACTATTTAAACGCTACCTATAAAGATTTCAAATTCTCAAAACAGGATTTCAATAGCTTTGCCTATTTAAGCTAAAGCTACAGTCATCATGCTTTCTGAATTTGCATTATATCTAAGCAAATGCAATTGTTTTGGAGTTATTGACGAGTTTTATATTTATGAGATTATTACAGGCTCTTGGGACTGCTGAAATGGTTGCTGATACGGTGTTGGGCCATCCAACAAAAGTTGATTGTGCACCTTTTGCTGTGCATCGAGTACTTGATTAAAATTATTAGTTACTGTGGTCTAGGATGTGTAGCAGTTTAGGCATAAATGTTGCTTTCTAACATGCAATTTCAATAACCCAAAGTTGTCTAATAATGTTACTTCATTTTTATTATATTATCCTTTTTTATGCATTTTTATGTTTATATAAATTTGTAAAATAAATAAAATTATAAAATATGAGTGATATTAATATACCCTTTTATATATAAAAGATAATATTACTTTGTTTTAAGCATTGTATGTTTATATGAGTTTGTAAAAGAAAAAAATAGAATTTGTTTTATGCATTGTATGTTTATATAAATTTGTATGTTGTCCTATTGCCACGTGTTGCTAGTTCACCAGAAGTTGATGTAACCCCATTTTGGTGATCCGATGTTCCATTCTTTATATCTTCTGTAATGTCACATTGAGAAAGGCAGGAGTGGCTAATGCAATTTATTCACTAATCACTAACTAGTGGGTGACACTTGGTATTGGTCTTACCATTGAGAAATATATAAACATTATTGTGTAGAGAGATTATTACTGGCAGGATGAAGATTTCAATTTTTCGGAAGGCTTCATTATTAGAGCACTTACAAAAAAGTACAAGGAGAGTTTTAGGAAATTGGTAGTACTCATACATAAGAAAATTCATCCATTGTTGATTATAGCCATTTCTGTATATTTAATGTACTCTACGGATAGAGGAATATATAGAATTGAACATAGTAAAATAAGAAATTGAAAGATTTTGTTGAAATCGTTCGTTTGGAAATTTTTAGAAAAGTTAATTATACATTCTTCTCCCCATTGAAACAATAAAGCCATTATGTTCATTACTAAATTTGTTGAAGAGATCAAATAAAACTAAGATAGATCTTTTTTATCAGAGGTTGAATCGATCATCAGAAGAAGAATTAGGCCAAAAATTAAGAGAAAAGACAAGGTTAGGTCCATTAGGCTAAATGAGGACATCAAAAAGTCTAAAGATTACTCTTCAAGTTCATTGGAACTCATATATTTAGCATTAATTTTCAAAATTATGTAATCTATATTTTAGTTTGATTGTTGTTAAGATTTGTCAAAGACTTGATTTAGTATTGATTTGTTTAGTACTATTTTAGGTGTTTTAAGTTTAAATTAGATCTTATCCAATCCAATAAGATCAAATCTGATTTAAATTAGTTATAATAATTTTTAGGATCTTTAATTTAAATCAGACTTGATTTAAATTAATAAGGTTAATTTTAGAGTCATATATAAGAAGATCTGGCCCATTTTTAGGCTAATCTGTTAGGGGTCTATTTAAACATTTTTGTTAGACAATTTAAACACTTTTGATTAATAAAAATGTTTGAGTTGCTTTATGCATGTTTTGCATTGTGTGATTGATGTAAGGAAATTGTCGTGTTGGTCTAGAATTTCTCAAATAAATTCTCGTTGCAATTATAGTTTCTAAACCAACAAACAATCATCAATAAAAAATTTGGTTGTCATAAGTAACAAACCCCAAATAAGAATTGACTAAGTATTTAAACTCTGGGTTGTCTCACATGGAATTGTAATGAAGTGAATGATTATTGGCTATAAAGGGACAAGGGGTTTGATTTATAAAAGGGGTAAGAAAATAAATGGACAAGAAAGTAGACGGCAAGAAAAGTAAATCAAGTGAGCAATTTAAAGAAAGCAATTAATAAAGAGAGACATTCATGACAAATATTGAGAATATAGGTTTTCTATCCTAGTCATACATTGATTAATTCATCTTATTTAGTCAACTCCAACAAATGGAAGAAGGTATCATGTTATCATCACATAGGGAGAACATCAAACAAGACAAGTCAATCATATCACAATAATAAACAAGAATTTATCTTATTAAGTCATCTCGCATGATAGAAGAAGGTATCATATTATCCTCACACTCCAAGAAAGTAATCTCAATCCAAAAGTCCTAATCAACTTACTAATTGAATTAGCAAAAGATTAGCGTCAATAGAAACAATATTAGCTAACAATTCTAGATCACCAACATAGGTTGGATTTTCATGACTCAAGATTGCCTAATTACTCTTTCCAAGTCAAGAATACTCAAAATCTACTCTAAAGCCCAACCAAGCATTTTGTCAAACACTTGGTGGGTATAAAAGAAAAGCATAGTAAAAGTGCAAGAAATATTAAATCTACCAACTACCTGATGTGCGGAAAACGATCCGACACAAAACTCACCGGCAAGTGTACCGGGTCGCATCAAGTAATAATAACTCACATGAGTGAGGTCGATCCCACAGGGATTGAAGGATTGAGCAATTTTAGTTTAGTGGTTGATTTAGTCAAGCGAATCAAGTATTGGTTGAGTGATTTGTGTTTAACAGGAAGTAAATAACAGTAAATGTAAAGGGGGAAGGGTAGAATTGCAGAAATTAAAAGAAACTGAAAGTAAAAGGACTGAATCTTAAAGAACAAGAAAGTAAATGACTGAAACTTAAAGTGCAAGAAATGTAAATTGCAGTAACTTAAATTGCAAGGAATATAAATTGCTTGAATGTAAATGGGATTTGAGGACATGGATTTCAGAATTTAAGCAAGAGAATGTGAATTGCAACAATCAATAGAGCAGAAATTGAATTAGAAGTAATTAGAATTCAAACAGTAGGGAAATTTAGTGCAGCAAAGGTTCACAGAAGAACCAAAAGTAAATTGGGATCTCAGGACTCCAGAGACTAGGTAGCAAAGCCTAGATCTCAATTGCCTTCCCAGATCCAAGCTCACAAAGCAATTAACAAGAAATTGAAGAAGAAGCAGTAAAGGGAATGTAAATGGATTCAATTATGCAGAAAGGAATTAAAGAGATTTTGAATGGAGATTGAGACAGAATTTCCTCAATTCTTCACACCCAAAACTCAAAACAAGAAAAGTAAAAGTTTCCAAGCAAGAACGAGGAAGAAGAGAGATCAATTCTCCTCCCCAATTCTCTGAAATCTCAGTGAAGTCACCAAGAGAAGTTGCAGAATTCCAAGCTCCAAAGGAAGTGTAAAATTCAAAAGTCAAGTTAAAAGTAAGCCAAAGGTTCTAATTACATCAAACTAGCTCCTATTTATACACTTTCTATTCTTGAATCTTGGGATTTGGATGGGCTTTTGATTTTGTGAAGAAATGAATTAAATTGGATTTTTAATCCAATTTTCAGCCCAAGAACAATTGCTTCCAGGAGGCTGCCTTGCCCTTGTGGAGTGCAGGGCAGAAAATGGTGCGTGTTGGTGCTTGCGTGCTTGGTGTGTGATGCTGCAGGATGCTGCCCTGCCCTCGCGGAGGGCAGGGCAAAACTTTTTGGTGCACCAGATTGGTGCCTGTGCGTGCTGCTGGTGCTGCCGAGTGGTGCCTGTGCGTGCTGCTGGTGCTGCCGAGCCTTCCCTTGGTGCGCCAGAATGGTGCGCTGGCTGTGCACCACAAAATGCTGCCCTGCCCTCGCGGAGGGCAGGGCAGTGTTTCCAAAAGTGAAGTTCCAAGTTCGAAACTTGGTGGATGCACACGCTACTTCTTTTCCTTGGTTTTCTTGGCACCAAATTAAGGCTTAGTTTCTTGTTTCCTCATGGTGCCGTGTTCGATCCTTGTGGCAAGCAATGGTGAGCTTTTTCTTTGGATTTCTTCCTTTGTTGAGCCCGATATTGCCCTTGAGGAGGGCAGGGCAGTGTTTTTGTTCCCTTTGATCCATGGCATCAATTTGTGCTCTGCCCTTGTCGTGGGCAGGGCAGTGTTGCCTCTCAAGGCTTGTTTACTCATGTTGCCCTCCTAGAGGGCAGTGTGCCCTTGTGGAGGGCAATGTTTGCTTCCTCCCTTTCATGCGCCACGCTCTTTTCTCCTTGGGCCACGCTTTCTTAAGCCACGCTTCCTCTTTTCTTCTTTTATTCACCTACAATAAACCAAAACAACCACTCCAAGTATCACTAAATTCACAAGGCTTATAAATCAATTAAAAATCAATTAAATTTAGCTTAAAACTCATGAGTTAACATTAATTTCATGGTGGTTGTTTGATTTAAAGAAGTTATGCATTTTCACTCCAAATCAATTACTTAGGATGCAAGAAAGTGCATAAAGACTAACAAAACAAGTAAAATTAGCTTAAAAAATGGGTATATGATGACTTGTCATCACAACACCAAACTTAAATCTTGCTTGTCCCCAAGCAAGCATCAAAACTAAGAGAAATTGAAATGAACAAGAAAAGAACACATATCCTTATTAGCCATATATCAGAACTTGATTTTTGGGGTCTTCATGCAGACAATGATAACTCAAGTTATTGTTTGCTATTACATAGTTTACATTTTTCATCAAAGTTTTGCTAAACTTGCTGTTATAAGACTTACTTTTTAATTACTCCCTTGCTAACTTTTCTTTCTTATAATACTTAACAAGCTTATTATTCTTTTTGGAGGTTTGGTGTCTAATGTTGCAGTAGTAGCCTTTGGCTTCATTTTTTTCTTTTACTCAACATCTTTCCACCACAGACACATGGCTCACTATTTCTTCCTAGGATCATTGATGCCCAGCATCTCTTTGGATAACTAAATGTTTTGTATCTAAGTTGCTCTTTATTGTGGACTTTCAATTGGCCATCCCAAATCAGTTGATCTAAGTGACCGGGTTTTAAAATACCCCTTAGAATTTACTTATCCAAGCATATCTTAGTACAAGAACACCACAGGCATATGTCCTAGGGTCCAAGCTATTGGTGTCCAACCTTTATTCTTTGTTTTTCTTGCCACTTTGGCTTTTTCTTCTTCCTTTTCTTTCTGTTTTTGTTCTCAAGGGCTTTTTATTTATTGATAAGGGTCTTTATAACAGCAAGCCAACTCACACTTGAATGAGAATGAGATTATGCAATAATTATTTCATGAGTTATGCATTTAATCAAACATATATACCACCATTAACTTCCATTCTACTTATGCAACATTGGATATTTCACTTTTCAATTCAAACCAAATCTCTTTTATTCAAGCATATGGGAAACAAAACAAAATTAAAGCTAAGTGATGAATGACAAGCATTATGCAAATCATTTCTCTAGCTACTTATTGAACAACAGAAAGTACAAGAAAAAGAAATAAAAAGGAAATAAACAGTGGAGGCATATTATGTTTCAGACATGCTTCTCCTTATTAAAAGAGTGAAAGAAGGTGAATGAAAGAACTTTGCCACCTTCTATTGGTCGTGGCTGCTGCTTGATTCTCCCTTCTTCTTCTTTCTCTTCCCTAGTTTGGAATAATCTCGGATCTCTTCACCAGGACATCTTCTACCCCAGACAGAATCTAAGAGTCCTGAGAGCCCAACATCTTCCAATCTTTTAAAGGTTGCCTCCGTATAGTGACGAGACCTTGCTTGTTGCTTGGCTTCAAATCCAGGGCATTGCTCAAATGGCTTGATCTGAGGATTGAGTGTTGGCAAATTGTGGGTCAAGTACTCCAACCTTGCTTGCATGTTTTCATCATTCTCCATTCTTTGTGCATATCTCACTTCTCCCATGGTGTGATGAATATTCTTCCATTGATACAAGTTGTGACTGTATTTCCCTGCTTTAGCTTGACTAAAATACAGCTTATCATATGATTCTTTGAATTCTTTGTATTGCTCTTTTTGTCCTTCAAGAATCTGTGCTTGAAATTCTTGCTGTTGAGTCATCATTTGCTGTTGTCTTGCCTCTCCTCCATTTGACGCTGCCAAGCTTCTCTCTCCTCTTTGTCTTTCAGATATTGCTCCCTAAACTCTGGATGGGGCTCTAGATATTTCTCTTGGCACCCCTGATTTTGCTCTTGTTGAGTCTGCATGAGTTGTTGAGATAGTTCTTCTATCGCCCTGTGTAGCTGGCTCATGTCTATGGCATTATGAGCTTGATTTCGTCCTTCCTCTCTTTGTGATCTCCTTTGCCTGGGAGCTACCACCCCCTCTGGATCATCTTCTTCAATTATTCCTTCCATACTCTTCTTAGTGATCCCTTTTCCCTTTTTCACTTTTTCTGTGTCCTCATCTTCAAAGATTACTCCAGCTTTGTCACAGAGCCTGAGGATGGTACTTGGATGTCCAAGACCACTTGATTTGCTTGTGCTATTGGCCATCTCTTGAATACTGTCGGCTATGAGTTGTGTGAGGTTGATATCACCTCCATGCAAGATGCAGTATGTCAAGAGTGCTCGTTTGATTGTGACCCAAGAAGCGTTTCCAGTAGGAAGGATAGATCTCCTCACTATTTCATACCATCCCTTAGCCACAGGAGTGAGATTTATCCTCCTCAAGTGACTTGGAACTCCCTTTGAATCTCTTTCCCAATCTGTATTTTCCACACATAACCCCTGCAAGATCTCATCAGGATTGTTTTCCATCTACAATCTGGTTTCATAACTGGGCTCTGCATAAGTTATGGTTCTCAACTTGAGGGCCCTTGTGTTGGCAGCTGGGCTAAAACTCACTTCAACTCCTCTGACATAACTTGTGTAAGGAGCACTATCTTTGTTTTCTTTTACAGCATTTGCATAGAACTCCCTGATCATAACTGCACTGATGTCAACAAGAGGAGCACATAAAATTTCCCACCTTCTTTCTTTAGTGATTTGCCTCATGATGGGATATTCCCCATCTCTCAACTCAAGGCCTTTCTCATAAATGACATTCTTTGTCTCCATGAACCTATGATATCTCCCTTCATGGAATTGGGATCTAAATTTGGTTGCATCAAATGATGGAGGTTCGGCTACCATAGGTTCCTTTCCCGGCCTTCTTTTTGAACTTGAGGAGGCCATTGGATTTGAGGTAAGAAGAAAGAAAAAGTGAGAATAGAAGAAGTATGTGTTGTGTTTGGGATGAGTTTTGGTTCGGTTTTGTTGTGTGAGATAAGGGAATTATGTTGGTTTTGGGAGTAGAAGAGATTATGGCTTTCATATGAAAGTGGCTTGAATGAGTGTGTAGACCGTGTTGGTGCCAACGGCTATTTATAGGTGGATTCTTCAAGCTTTCCAACAAAACCATAATGAGTGAGAAAGGGACTCGTTGGTGCTCATGAAGGGTTAAGATTGAGTTGTTCATCCAAGGGATGCATGAAATGGACGGTCTGCATGTATTGTTGAGGCTTTGACGAGGATCCTCCTCCCATTGGCTGCATGCGTTTAGGTGTTCAAGGATGCATGCATGCAAATTCTGTTTCCCCATGAGCGCGTTCTTCTAGGCACATGTGACCATCCTCACATAGCTTATCCTAGCCGTGGCCCCTCCTTGCTTTTGTCTCAATCTTTTTCTCCTGCATGAACCAATACAACTAGCCTTAGATCATCAATATAGTCGTTGGCAATTGATTTGTACTAAAGGAAAAGAATTGTTTTGTTTTGTTTATTATTATTTATTAAAAAAAAAATTTTTTATGGTCAATTGTGTCCCTTAATTAAAGATGCTAAAAGTTGGTGAACACCAAACTTATCTTTTATTGAGGGGACGGCTTAGCAATGCAAACCATTTTTCACAATTGATATATTTTTTTAAAAAAATTTGATGCATGATCCCTTTCTGTATGGTTTTGATTCCATGATTGGGAAATGATCTTCTGAACATTGTTACACATGTAGACACCAAACTTAGTGTTTGGTCATATGCTCCATCAAAAGAATTACGCATATGTTCTAAGAATAGCTCCCTTTCTTTTGAAAAGCAAAAATTAAGTGTGCCTTAAGGGACACCAAACTTAGAAGTCTGACTTATGCTCTAAAATATGCATTTATCAAATATGAAAGTTCAAAATCATACTCAGGAAATCATAGCTTATTAAAGAGAAGACAGAAATCTTAAATCATGGGTTGCCTCCCATGAAGCGCTCTTTTATTGTCACTAGCTTGACATTGGACTCCCTTTAGGGTGGTTGATGTTGGTGATGTCTCAACTTGTCACCTCTCACTGTAAGCTTTCTCTGTGTGCCTTGATGCTCAATTTCAATGTGCTCAAGAGAGAGTACTTGGTTGACAGTGTAATAATCTTTTGTTCCCAGCTGTTGATACACTAGTTGCACCTTATCACCTTTGGCAAATCCTTCAGTTGGGATTTTCTTATTCTTCCACCCCTTGTAGGCCTTTTTCTTGTTTTTCTTCTTCTTCTTCCTTGTTAATATGCTTCCTTTGACAGTGGCTTGAGTTGTGATACCTTCCTTTTTGTTTATCATCCCATCTTCTTTTTGAATTCCTTTTTCTCCTTGTACAAGCTCACTCTCTTGTTCTATTGTTTTGTCGGTTGCTTGCTTTGAAAGGAAGTCACCACTTGTCTTGCTTGGTTCTTCATTCCTTTGTAATTCTGGAAAGACTTTCAAGGTGATGCTTTCCTCATGCATCCTGAGGGTTAGCTCTCCCTGTTCTATATCCACAATGGCTCTAGCAGTGGCCAAAAATGGTCGACCAAGTATTATTGAGTCATTTCCATTTTCTGAAGAGTCCAGGATCACAAAATCTGCCGGATAGATGAACTTGTCAACCTTAACTAAAAGGTTCTCAATCAGCCCTTTAGGATATACTACTGATTGGTCCACCAACTCCAACGATATCTGTATTGGTTTCACCTCCTCTATGCCAAGTGGTGCACGAAATTGCAATAACACTTTTGCAATCCCGCACAACTAACCAGCAAGTGCACTGGGTCGTCCAAGTAATACCTTGTGTGAGCAAGGGTCGATCCCACGGAGATTGTCGGCTTGAAGCAAGCTATGGTTATCTTGTAAATCTTAGTCAGGATATCAGAAATTATCAGGATTGATTGTAAAAAGCAAAAGAACATGAAAAAGGTACTTGTTTTGCAGTAATGGAGAATAGGCTGAGGTTTGGAGATGCTCCATCTTCTGAATCTCTGCTGTCCTACTGTCTTCTTCATCAAACACGCAAGGCTCCTTCCATGGCAAGCTGTATGTAGGGTTTCACCATTGTCAGTGGCTACCTCCCATCCTCTCAGTGAAAATACGTCCCTGATGCTCTGTCACAGCATAGGCTAATCATCTGTCGGTTCTCAATCAGGCCGGAGTAGAATCCAGTGATTCTTTTGCGTCTGTCACTAACGCCCCGCCCTCAGGAGTTTGAAGCACGTCACAGTCATCCAGTCATTGAATCCTACTCAGAATACCACAGACAAGGTTTAGACCTTCCGGATTCTCTTGAATGCCGCCATCAGTTCTAGCTTATACCACGAAGATTCCGATTAAAGAACCCAAGAGATAACTACTCAATCTAAGATAGAACAGAGGTGGTTGTCAGGCACATGTTCATAGTTGAGAATGATGATGATTGTCACGGATCATCACATTCATCCGGATTAAGAGCAAGTGTTATCTTAGAATCGAAGCAAGCATGATTGAATAAGAAACAGTAGTAATTGCATTAATTCATCAAGACACAGTAGAGCTCCTCACCCCCAACCATGGGGTTTAGAGACTCATACTGTGGAAAGTACACAAAGAAACGTGTAAAGTGTCATAAGGTACGGATACAATGTCAAAAGATCCTATAAGTAGTAAACTAGTGTCCTAAAGTTTACAGAAATGAGTAAATGACAGAAAAATCCACTTCCGGGCCCACTTGGTGTGTGCTTGGGCTGAGCAATGAAGCATTTTCGTGTAGAGACCTTTTCTGGAGTTAAACGCTAGCTTTCATGCCAGTTTGGGCGTTTAACTCCAAGTTTTATGCCAGTTCCGGCGTTTAACGCTGGAATTTCTGTAGGTGACTTTGAGCGCCGGTTTGGGCCATCAAATCTTGGGCAAAGTATGGACTATTATATATTTCTGGAAAGCCCAGGATGTCTACTTTCCAATGCCATTGAGAGCGCGCCAATTGGGCTTCTGTAGCTCCAGAAAATCCACTTCGAGTGCAGGGAGGTCAGAATCCAACAGCATCTGCAGTCCTTTTTGGTCTCTGGATCAGATTTTTGCTCAGAACCCTCAATTTCAGTCAGAAAATACCTGAAATCACAGAAAAACACACAAACTCATAGTAAAGTCTAGAAAAGTGAATTTTAATTAAAAACTAATAAAAATATACTAAAAACTAACTAAAAGATACTAAAAACATACTAAAACAATGCCAAAAAGCATACAAATTATCCGCTCATCACAACACCAAACTTAAATTGTTGCTTGTCCCCAAGCAACTGAAAATAAAAATAGGATAAAAAGAAGAGAATATACTATAGATTCCAAAATATCAAAGAAACATAGCTCCAATTAGATGAGCGGGACTAGTAGCTTTTTGCCTCCGAACAGTTTTGGCATCTCACTCTATCCTTTGAAGTTCAGAATGATTGGCATCTATAAGAACTCAGAACTCAGATATTGTTATTGATTCTCCTAGTTAAGTATATTGATTCTTGAACATAGCTAGTGTATGAGTCTTGGCTGTGGCCCAAAGCACTTTGTCTTCCAGTATTACCACCGGATACATACATGCCACAGACACATAATTGGGTGAACCTTTTTAGATTGTGACTCAGCTTTGCTAAAGTCCCCAATTAGAGGTGTCCAGGGTTCTTAAGCACACTCTTTTTGCTTTGGATCACCACTTTATTTCTTTCCTTTTCTTTTCTTCTCCTTTCTTTTTTTTTCGAAAATATAAATTTTTTTTTGTATTCACTGCTTTTTCTTGCTTCAAGAATCAATTTGATGATTTTTCAGATCCTCAGTAACAGTTCTCTTTCTCCTCATTCTTTCAAGAGCCAACAAATTTAACATTCTTAAAAACAACAAATTCAAAAGACATATGCACTGTTCAAGCATTCATTCAGAAAACAAAAAGTATTGTCACCACATCAAACTAATTCAACTAGTTTCAGAGATAAATTTCGAAATCCTGTACTTCTTGTTCTTTTGTGATTAAAGCATTTTTCTTTTAAGAGAGGTGATGGATTCATAGGACATTCATAACTTTAAGGCATAAATTTTATTAATTATGAACTAAGAACAAGACTCAAATATAGATATAAGATGAAACTAAAAATAAAAATAGAAAATAAGACAAGAAAACAAAAAAATAGGCTCCTAATGATAGAGGTTTTCACAGAGTTAGAACTCAACAACCTTGATTTTGAGAAGTGGATGCTCCCTCAGCTTGAGAGGAGAGCTTTTGGCGTTTCATCTCTTGAATTTCACGCCCCTGCTTCTCTTGTTCCTTCAGCAATTTGCAGAGCATGCAGTTTTGATTCTGCTGTTCTTCCTTCAGTTGCTCCATAGTCTCTTGCAACTTGTTAATAGATGCTTCTAGGTTGGCCCAGTAGCCAATTTCAGGGAATTCAGGGAGGAACTCATGCGCCCTCCTTTTGATAGAGTTGTCTTGCACTTGTCCTTCCATTGACTTCTTGGTGATTGGATGCTCAATGGGTATGAACTCATCTACTCCCATTTTCACCCCAGCCTCTTTACAGAGCAAGGAGATCAAGCTTGGGTAAGCCAATTTGGCTTCAGTGGAATTCTTATTTGCAATTGTGTAGATCTCACAAGCAATCACATGATGCACCTCCACTTCTCTTCCAAGCATAATGCAATGAATCATCACTACTCTCTTGATGGTGACCTCAGAACGGTTGCTAGTGGGCAATATGGAACGCCCAATGAAGTCTAGCCAACCTCTTGCAATTGGTTTGAGGTCTCCCCTCTTGAGTTGGTTTGGGACACCCTTTGAATTGGTTATCCACTTAGTCCCAGGGAGGCATATGTCCTCTAGGATTTGATCCAACCCTTTATCTACTCTCACCATCCTCCTATTGAAGGAGTCAGGATCATCTTGCAGTTGAGGCAACTTGAAGATTTCTCTTATTTTGTCCAGATGAAAGTACATAACTTTCCCTCTGACCATAGTTCTGTAGGTATGGTAAGCAGTTCCAGTCATTCTCTGCTTATCTGTCAGCCACAGATTTGAGTAGAATTCCTGAACCATGTTCCTTCCAACCTTTGTCTTAGGATTGGTTAGAACTTCCCATCCTCTGTTTCGAATTTGCTCTTGGATCCCCGGATATTCATCTTCTTTCAGATCAAATTTAACTTCCGGGATCACTGACCTCAGACCCATTATTTTGTGATAATGGTCTTCATGTTCTTTAGTTAAGAACTTCTCTTGATTCCAAAGATTCTTTGGATTATTCTCTTTCTTGCCTCTTAAATTGGTTTGTTTTCCCTTGGGAGCCATGATATTGATGAATCTTGGCTTAGTGATCACGGAAAAGCACACCAAACTTAGAGGTTTGCTTGTCCTCAAGCAAAATAAAAGAGAGAAGAGAGGGGGAGGAAGAGGAAATTCGAATGGTGTGGTGGAATGAGGGAGCCAAACGTGAATTTATAAGGGAGGGGAGAAGAGATTTCGAAAAAATTAAAAATTAGAAAGAAGATTTGAGGAGATATGGGGAGAAATTGAGAAAAGGGTGAGTTTTTGAAGAAGATTTGGGATTAATTTGAAATAGATTTGAAGAATGGTTTTGATTTGTGAAGATTTGAAAGTGAATGATGAAAGGTTGAAGTGCATTTATGTAGAAGAGTATGGTTAAAAAGAGGAAAGTTTGAAAAAATTTGAGTTGAAAACAAAAATGTGGTCCCCCCACCTTTCTGGCGTTAAACGCCCAGAATGGCACCCATTCTGGCGTTTAACGCCCATTTGCTACCCCTTTTGGGCGTTTAACGCCCAGCCAGGTGCCCTGGCTGGCGTTAAACGCCAGAAATCCTTTGTCACTGGGCGTTTTTACAAAACGCCCAAGATGCTGCACACCTGGCGTTAAACGCCCAGAATGGTGCCCATTCTGGCGTTTAACGCCCAAAATGGTACCATTACTGGCGTTAAACGCCCAGAATGATACCCATTCTGGCGTTTAACACCCAAAATGCTCCTTACTGGCGTTTTTTCGCCAGTAAGCTCATTTTCTCTGCTTTTTGAGCTGAATCCTTCTGTAACTCTGTGAATTCCTTCATTTTTGATTCTTGCCTCTGTAAGAACTAATCATACAACTTCCTAATGACTGGGTTGCCTCCCAGCAAGCGCTTCTTTACTGTCTTTAGCTGGACTTCTGTTAGGAATCACTCAAGCCTCAGTTTTGAGCATTCCTGCTCAAAATTTCCTTCAAGATAGTGCTTGATTCTCTGTCCATTTACAATGAACTTTCTGTCAGAATCAGTATCCTGAAGCTCAACATATCCATATGGTGAGACTCCTGTAATCACATACGGACCCCTCCACCGGGATTTGAGTTTTCCTAGGAACAATTTGAGCCTGGAGTTGAAGAGCAGAACTTTTTGTCCTGGCTCAAAGACTCTGGTTGACAATCTCTTGTCATGCCACTTCTTTGCCTTTTCCTTATAAATTTTTGCATTTTCAAAGGCATTGAGTCTGAACTCCTCTAGCTCATTTAGCTGGAGCAGTCTTTTCTCACCAGCTAACTGTGCATCCATGTTTAGGAATCTGGTTGCCCAATAGGCTTTATGTTCCAGTTCCACAGGCAAATGACAGGCCTTCCCATACACCAGTTGGTATGGAGAGGTTCCTATAGGGGTCTTGAATGCTGTTCTGTATGCCCACAGAGCATCATCCAAGCTCTTTGCCCAATCCTTTCTCCGGGCTATCACAGTCCGTTCTAGGATTCTTTTTAGCTCTCTGTTAGAGACTTCAGCTTGCCCATTTGTCTGTGGATGATACGGAGTTGCCACTTTATGGCTGATTCCATATCTAACCATAGCAGAGCATAGCTGTTTATTGCAGAAATGAGTGCCCCCATCACTGATTAGCACTCTGGGAACGCCAAATCTGCTGAAAATGTTTTTCTGGAGGAATTTCAGTACGGTTTTGGTATCATTAGTGGGTGTAGCAATTGCCTCTACCCACTTAGATACATAGTCCACTGCCACCAGAATATAAGTGTTTGAGTATGATGGTGGGAATGGTCCCATGAAATCAATTCCCCATACATCAAACAATTCTATCTCTAATATCCCTTGTTGAGGCATGGCATATCCGTGAGGCAGGTTACCAGCTCTTTGGCAACTGTCACAGTTACGCACAAACTCTCGGGAATCTTTGTAGAGAGTAGGCCAGTAGAATCCACACTGGAGGACTTTAGTGGCTGTTCGCTCACTTCCAAAATGTCCTCCATACTGCGATCCATGGCAGTGCCATAGGATCCTTCGTGCTTCTTCTCTGGGTACACATCTGCGGATCACTCCGTCAGCACATCTCTTAAAGAGATATGGTTCATCCCAAAGGTAATACTTGGCATCTGAAATTAATTTCTTTCTTTGCACACTACTGTACTCCTTGGGTATGAACCTCACAGCTTTATAGTTTGCCATATCTGCAAACCATGGAGCTTCCTGAATGGCAAAGAGTTGCTCATCTGGGAAAGTCTCAGAGATCTCAGTAGAAGGGAGGGACGCCCCAGCTACTGGTTCTATTCTGGACAGATGATCAGCTACTTGATTCTCTGTCCCTTTTCTGTCTCTTATTTCTATATCAAACTCTTGCAGAAGCAACACCCATCTTATAAGCCTGGGTTTTGAATCCTGCTTTGTGAGTAAGTATTTAAGAGCAGCATGGTCAGTGTACACAATCACCTTTGATCCCACTAGGTAGGATCTAAACTTGTCAATGGCATAGACCACTGCAAGTAATTCTTTTTCTGTGGTTGTGTAATTCTTCTGTGCATCATTTAGAACACGGCTAGCATAATAAATGACATGCAGAAGTTTGTTATGCCTCTGTCCCAATACTGCACCAATGGCATGATCACTGGCATCACACATTAATTCAAATGGTAATGCCCAATCTGGTGCAGAGATGACTGGTGCTGTGACCAGCTTAGCTTTCAGGGTCTCAAATGCCTGCAGACACTGTGTGTCAAACACAAATGGTGTGTCAGCAGCTAACAGGTTACTCAGAGGTTTAGCAATTTTCGAAAAATCCTTAATAAACCTTCTATAGAATCCTGCATGCCCAAGAAAGCTTCTGATTGCCTTAACATTGGTAGGTGGTGGTAATTTTTCAATTACCTCTACCTTTGCCTTATCCACCTCTATTCCCCTGCTTGAAATTTTGTGCCCAAGGACAATTCCTTCAGTCACCATAAAGTGACATTTCTCCCAGTTTAAAACCAGGTTAGTCTCTTGGCACCTTTTCAGGACAAGTGATAGGTGGTTAAGACAGGAGCTGAATGAGTCTCCATATACTGAGAAGTCATCCATGAAGACTTTCAGAAATTTTTCTACCATATCTGAGAAGATAGAGAGCATGCACCTTTGAAAGGTTGCAGGTGCATTGCACAGACCAAAAGGCATCCTTCTATAGGCAAACACGCCAGAAGGGCAAGTAAATGCTGTCTTCTCTTGGTCCTGAGGATCTACTGCAATTTGGTTGTAGCCTGAATAGCCATCCAAAAAGCAGTAATAATCATGACCAGCTAGTCTTTCTAGCATTTGGTCTATAAATGGTAAAGGAAAATGATCCTTTCTGGTGGCTGTATTGAGCCTTCTGTAGTCAATACACATGCGCCACCCTGTGACTGTTCTTGTAGGAACCAGTTCATTTTTTTCATTATGAACCACTGTCATGCCTCCCTTTTTGGGGACAACTTGGACAGGGCTCACCCAGGGGCTATCAGAAATAGGATAAATAATCCCAGCCTCCAGTAGTTTAGTGACCTCTTTCTGCACCACCTCCTTCATGGCAGGATTTAGCCTCCTCTGTGGTTGAACCACTGGTTTGGCATTATCCTCCAACAGAGTTTTGTGCATGCATCTAGCTGGACTAATGCCCTTAAGATCACTTATGGACCACCCAAGAGCTGTCTTGTGTGTCCTTAGCATTTTAATCAGTGCTTCCTCTTCCTGTGGATTTAAAGCAGAGCTTATAATCACTGGAAAAGTGTCACCCTCTCCCAGAAATGCATATTTCAGGGATGGTGGTAGAGGTTTGAGTTCAGGTTTGGGAGGTTTATCCTCCTCCTGAGGAATTTTCGAAAATTCCCTTACTTCCTCTAGTTCTTCTTGATAAGGTTGAGCATCTTTGAAGATGTCCTCAAGCTCTGACTCTAGGCTTTCAGCCATATTGATCTCTTCTACCAGAGAATCAATCATGTCAATGCCTATGCAGTCATCTGGTGTGTCTGGATGCTGCATAGCTTTTACAGCATTCAACTTGAACTCATCCTCATTGACTCTCAAGGTTACTTCCCCCTTTTGTACATCAATGAGAGTTCGTCCAGTTGCTAGGAAGGGTCTTCCTAGAATGAGAGTTGCACTCTTGTGCTCCTCCATTTCCAGTACCACAAAGTCAGTTGGAAAGGCAAATGGCCCAACCTTGACAATCATGTCCTCTATTATGCCTGATGGGTGTTTAATGGAGCCATCAGCAAGTTGGAGGCATATCCTGGTTGGTTTGACTTCTCCAATCAACCCAAGCTTTCTGATAGTGGATGCAGGTATTAGATTGATGCTTGCTCCAAGATCACATAAAGCTGTCTTGGTGCAAGTGCCTTCCAATGTGCATGGTATCAGAAAGCTTCCAGGATCTTGAAGCTTTTCTGGTAAGCTTTTTAGAATGACTGCACTGCATTCTTCAGTGAGAAACACTTTTTCAGTTTCTCTCCAATCCTTCTTATGACTTAAGATTTCCTTCATGAACTTAGCATAAGAAGGTATTTGCTCAAGTGCCTCTGCAAACGGAATCTTTATTTCAAGAGTCCTTAAATAGTCTGCAAAGCGGGCAAATTGCTTATCCTGTTCCGCTTTGCGGAGTTTCTGAGGATAAGGCATCTTGGCTTGATATTCTTCAACCTTAGATGCTGCAGGTTTATTCCTTACAGAAGTGGTTGAAGAAGCCTTTTTAGAGGGATTACTGTCAGCACTCTCAGGTGTCTGATCCTCCCTTGGCGTTTGGACGCCAGCATTGGGTGGAAAATGGGCGTTTAACGCCAACTTTTCCCCCTTTTCTGGCGTTTGAACGCCAGAACTGGGCAAGGAATGGGCGTTTAACG
This sequence comes from Arachis stenosperma, assembly GCF_014773155.1. Taxonomy (NCBI): domain Eukaryota; kingdom Viridiplantae; phylum Streptophyta; class Magnoliopsida; order Fabales; family Fabaceae; genus Arachis; species Arachis stenosperma. The sequence goes on from NW_026651370.1 coordinate 997,230, forward strand.
CCAGTTTTCCTTCCCTTTCTGGCGTTTGAACGCCAATATTCCTCTCTGGGCTCTTACTGTCCTCAGAGGGATTTTGAACAGAAGTTTGGTTGTCCTCTGTCACTTGTTCCTTGTTTGGCTTTTTACTCTTTTGAACAGTGTTATTCAAAGTCTTTCCACTCCTCAATTGAACTGCTTGACACTCCTCTGTTATTTGTTTAGATATTTGCTGTTTTGCTTGATTCAACTGTAGTTCTATGCTCTTATTGGCAACTTTAGTTTCATGGAGCATCTCTTTAAATTCTGCTAACTGTTCTGTCATCAGGAGCAATTGTTGATTAAGCTCATTCATCTGTTCTTGAGGATTAGGATCAGTGACTGATGCCATGACTTCCTCCTTTGGAACGAACTCATTGCTAGAATACAAGTATTGGTTTCTAGCAACAGTGTCTATAAGCTCTTGAGCTTCTTCAATTGTCTTCCTCATGTGTATAGATCCACCAGCTGAGTGGTCTAAAGACATCTGAGCTTTTTCTGTAAGCCCATAGTAGAAAATGTCTAACTGGACCCACTCTGAAAACATTTCAGAGGGACATTTCCTTAGCATACCTCTATACCTCTCCCAGGCATTGTAAAGGGATTCATTATCCTCTTGTTTAAAGCCTTGGATGTCCAGCCTTAGCTGTGTCATCCTCTTTGGAGGGTAAAAATGATTCAGGAATTTGTCTGACAACTGTTTCCATGTCTTTATGCTTGCTGTAGGTTGGTTATTCAACCACCTTTTAGCTTGATCTTTTACAGCAAATGGAAACAGTAATAGTCTGTAGACATCCTGATCTACCTCTTTATCATGTACTGTGTCAGCAATTTGTAAGAATTGTGCCAGAAACTCAGTAGGTTCTTCCTGTGGAAGACCAGAATACTGGCAATTTTGCTGCACTATGATAATGAGTTGAGGGTTTAGCTCAAAGCTGCTTGCTTTGATGGGAGGTATACAGATGCTACTCCCATATGCAGCTGTAATGGGGTTAGCATATGACCCCAGAGTCCTTCTGGACTGATTAATTCCACTTAAGTCCATAATGGACAAAAGGGAAATGATGATGATTGCAAAGAGATAAATTTTGTTTTTTTTTTTTGAATTGACCGAAAGAATTAAAATAAAATAAATTAAAATAAAATAAAGGAAAATTAAAATGAAAATTCGAAAATCAAAAGAGAATAAGATCAACGCAAATTGAAAACTGAATCAATTTAGTAAGAAAAAAAGATTTTGAAAACAGCAATTAAAAGGATATGATTGAAAAATTTTTATGAAAAAGATTTGATTCTTAAAAGAGGAAAGAGAAAAACACCAAAAGACACCAAACTTAAAATTTTAGAAATCAAACACTAATTTTTTCGAAAATTTTAAGAGAAAAACACAAAGAGGACACCAAACTTAGAATTTTTATGAATCAAAAAGGGACTAAGAACATGCAAAAATCGAAATTTAAAAGAAAAACAAAAGCATGCAATTGACACCAAACTTAGAATATGAAACTAGACTCAACTATAAGACTCTAAACCAACAAAAACAAAACAGTCCTAATCTAAGCAACAAGACAAGCCGTCAGTTGTCCAAACTCGAACAATCCCCGGCAACGGCGCCAAAAACTTGGTGCACGAAATTGCAATAACACTTTTGCAATCCCGCACAACTAACCAGCAAGTGCACTGGGTCGTCCAAGTAATACCTTGTGTGAGCAAGGGTCGATCCCACGGAGATTGTCGGCTTGAAGCAAGCTATGGTTATCTTGTAAATCTTAGTCAGGATATCAGAAATTATCAGGATTGATTGTAAAAAGCAAAAGAACATGAAAAAGGTACTTGTTTTGCAGTAATGGAGAATAGGCTGAGGTTTGGAGATGCTCCATCTTCTGAATCTCTGCTTTCCTACAGTCTTCTTCATCAAACACGCAAGGCTCCTTCCATGGCAAGCTGTATGTAGGGTTTCACCATTGTCAGTGGCTACCTCCCATCCTCTCAGTGAAAATACGTCCCTGATGCTCTGTCACAGCATAGGCTAATCATCTGTCGGTTCTCAATCAGGCCGGAGTAGAATCCAGTGATTCTTTTGCGTCTGTCACTAACGCCCCGCCCTCAGGAGTTTGAAGCACGTCACAGTCATCCAGTCATTGAATCCTACTCAGAATACCACAGACAAGGTTTAGACCTTCCAGATTCTCTTGAATGCCGCCATCAGTTCTAGCTTATACCACGAAGATTCCGATTAAAGAACCCAAGAGATAACTACTCAATCTAAGATAGAACAGAGGTGGTTGTCAGGCACATGTTCATAGTTGAGAATGATGATGATTGTCACGGATCATCACATTCATCCGGATTAAGAGCAAGTGTTATCTTAGAATCGAAGCAAGCATGATTGAATAAGAAACAGTAGTAATTGCATTAATTCATCAAGACACAGCAGAGCTCCTCACCCCCAACCATGGGGTTTAGAGACTCATACTGTGGAAAGTACACAAAGAAACGTGTAAAGTGTCATAAGGTACGGATACAATGTCAAAAGATCCTATAAGTAGTAAACTAGTGTCCTAAAGTTTACAGAAATGAGTAAATGACAGAAAAATCCACTTCCGGGCCCACTTGGTGTGTGCTTGGGCTGAGCAATGAAGCATTTTCGTGTAGAGACCTTTTCTGGAGTTAAACGCCAGCTTTCATGCCAGTTTGGGCGTTTAACTCCAAGTTTTATGCCAGTTCCGGCGTTTAACGCTGGAATTTCTGTAGGTGACTTTGAGCGCCGGTTTGGGCCATCAAATCTTGGGCAAAGTATGGACGATTATATATTGCTGGAAAGCCCAGGATGTCTACTTTCCAATGCCGTTGAGAGCGCGCCAATTGGGCTTCTGTAGCTCCAGAAAATCCACTTCGAGTGCAGGGAGGTCAGAATCCAACAGCATCTGCAGTCCTTTTTGGTCTCTGGATCAGATTTTTGCTCAGAACCCTCAATTTCAGTCAGAAAATACCTGAAATCACAGAAAACACACAAACTCATAGTAAAGTCCAGAAAAGTGAATTTTAATTAAAAACTAATAAAAATATACTAAAAACTAACTAAAAGATACTAAAACATACTAAAACAATGCCAAAAAGCATACAAATTATCCGCTCATCACCAAGCTTCTTTACCAAAGAAGATGGGATTAGATTTATGCTTGCTCCTAAGTCACACATCCCCTTGTTGATGAATAGGTTTCCAATAGTGCAGGGTAGGAAGAAACCTCCAGGATCTTCAAGCTTGGGAGGGAGTCCCTTTTTGATGAGTGCACTGCATTCTTCACTAAGCATTACAGTCTCCTTCTCATTCCAACTTCTCTTCTTGTTGATGAGCTCCTTTAAGAACTTGGCATACAGAGGCATTTGCTCTAATGCCTCAGCCAAAGGTATGTTGATTTCCAGCTTCTTGAAAGTCTCAAGAAATTTGTGGAAGTGCTGATCCTTTGTTTCTTTGTGGAATCTTTGTGGATAAGGTATTGGGGGTGTCAAGTTTTTCTCCCCTTGAAGTTGTCTTGGAATCGGTTCTTCCATGATCTGCTTTCCCTTTTTCAGACTTTGTGGTTGGTTGTTTTCTTCTGTGAGTTCTTCTGGGACATTCTTGGTTGTCATGTCCTTGTTGATGGCTTTAGCATTCTTTGTTGGCTCATTGTCATTCTCCATAAGTTTCTTGGTTGCTCCTTGGTTACCATCCACTAACCTCTTTCCACTTCTTAGTTGCACGACCTTGCATTCTTCCTTTGGGTTGGGAATGGTGTCACTTGGTAGTGAGCTTGATGGTTTTTCAACAGAAATTTGTTTGGAGATTTGCCCAATGTGCCTCTCTAGGTTCTTCATGGAAGCTTCTTGGTTCTTTGTTGTCAATTCTTGGTTCTTCATTATTTTCTCCATGAGCAGCTCTAGATTAGTGATCCTCTGAGATTCTTGTGAGATAGGTTGGTTTTGGGGTGTTGATGGATAATGGTAAGTGCTTTGGTTAGTTGGGTGGTTATTGGGTAGGTGATAGTTAGAATTGGGGTGGTTATTTTGTGGTTTTCTGTATGTGTTTTGGTTAGTGTTAGGCTGGGGGTTGTGGTTGTGTTTTTCCAATTGTTCTGACTTGAGTTTCTTTGCCATGGTTGTTGGTTTTGATTGTGGTTGTCTCCCCATCTGAGGTTGGGATGGTTCTTCCAAGATGGATTGTAAGTATCACCATAGACTTCATTTGTTCCAGGATTTTGGTTGTGCATGTATTGGACTTGCTCTTGCTGTTGCTCCTCTTGAGTTTCTTCACTTTGCACCCATGTGGTTGATGGTTGACTTGTGGTGCTCACTGCTGCTACTTGCAGGCCATCAATTCTTTTGGCCATTTGCTCAAACTGTTGTTGAATCTGCTGCTGCATCATTTTGTTCTGAGCTAGAATTGAATCCACTCCTTCTAACTCCATTACTCCTCTTCTCTGTGATGGTTGGCGTTGTCTTTGATGTGCAAAGAAATATTGGTTGTTGGCCACCATATCAATGAGGTTTTGAGCTTCCTCTGTGGTTTTCATGAGTTGTAATGAGCCTCCAGCTGAGTGATCAAGTGCTTCTTGAGCCTTTAGAGTAAGTCCTTCATAGAAGTTCTGCAACTTATCCCATTCAGTAAACATCTCTGGTGGACATTTTCTCAATAGAGCTTTATATCTTTCCCATGCTTCATATAAATTCTCAGCCTCCAATTGAGTGAATGTCTACACCTCAGTCTTCAATCTTATGATTCTTTGAGGGGGATAAAATTTGGCAAGCAACTTGCTCACCAAGTCATCCCAAGTGTTGATGCTTTCCTTTGGGAACGTTTCTAGCCATTGAGTGGCTTTGTCTCTGAGAGAGAATGGAAAGAGCAACAACTTGTAACTGTCAGGAGGCACACCATTGGTTTTAACAGTGTCACAAATCCTCAAGAAGGTAGATAGATGTTGATTTGGGTCCTCCAACGGTCCTCCTCCAAAAGAACAGTTGTTTTGAACCAAAGTGATGAGTTGTGGCTTTAGTTCAAAGTTATTTGCATTGACATTGGGGGGAAGAATGCTACTCCCACAGTGTCTAGCATTTGCAAATGTATAGGAAGCCAGTACTCTTCTTTGTTGTTGATTATTATTGGCTCCTCCTTCTGGTTGATTGGGATTTGATGGATCTCCTTCCATTTCTTGGAATTCCTCCTCAGATTCTTCCTCTCCAATAACGTTCTTTCCTCTTTCAGCTCTTCTTATTCTTCGAAGAGTTCTTTGGTCAATTTCAGAGAAGATAGGGGAAGATCTTCCTGTACCTGACATACAAACACACAACAATAAACACACAGATCCAGAAAGTCAATAAAAACTTCAATCTATGGCTAGAATGAAGTTTCAGTTAGTTTAAGCAAAATTTCAAACAGTTAGTGTGTTAGAAAAACAGAAAAGAAAAAATATGCTTAATCTAGACCTCCACTTCACTTAATCATTGTCAATCTATTTCAATCCCCGGCAACGGCGCCAAAAACTTGATGTGCGGAAAACGATCCGACACAAAACTCACCGGCAAGTGTACCGGGTCGCATCAAGTAATAATAACTCACATGAGTGAGGTCGATCCCACAGGGATTGAAGGATTGAGCAATTTTAGTTTAGTGGTTGATTTAGTCAAGCGAATCAAGTATTGGTTGAGTGATTTGTGTTTAACAGGAAGTAAATAACAGTAAATGTAAAGGGGGAAGGGTAGAATTGCAGAAATTAAAAGAAACTGAAAGTAAAAGGACTGAATCTTAAAGAACAAGAAAGTAAATGACTGAAACTTAAAGTGCAAGAAATATAAATTGCAGTAACTTAAATTTCAAGGAATATAAATTGCTTGAATGTAAAAGGGATTTGAGGACAGGGATTTCAGAATTTAAGCAAGAGAATGTGAATTGCAACAATCAATAGAGCAGAAATTGAATTAGAAGTAATTAGAATTCAAACAGTAGGGAAATTTAGTGCAGCAAAGGTTCACAGAAGAACCAAAAGTAAATTGGGATCTCAGGACTCTGATACGTAAAAATTAAGATTTCACGTATAACCGGCAAGTATACCGGGTCGTATCAAGTAGTAAAACTCACTTAGAGTGAGGTCGATCCCACGAGGATTGGTAGATTAAGCAACTTTAGTTAAATGATAGATTTAGTCAAGCAAACATGGTTTTGATTTCATGAGCATTGTGATTTTTGAACATAATTGCAGGAATTTAAATGGCATAAAAGCAAAGAGCAAGAAATAAAGAGACAGAATGTAGATGACAAGAATAATAAATTGCAAGAATGTAGAAAGGAAATGGGGTAATGGGTGGTCAAACAACTAAGAGCAAAAGAGATGAGAATTAATGATAGAGAGGATCATTAGGGATCCGAGATGCAAGTTTTCATGAATTGATGTTAGTCAAATCCTTCTCAATCATGGGTGTAGATCCATGGCAAGTGGGTAATTGAATCCCAATCTCTTGGTGATTCAATTTCTCTCAACATGACCAATTGCCACTCTCGTGATCTAAGTGTTCATGAGAAGAGATGAAACTCAATTCTCTTCCAGCCACACAACTCCCATAATCTCAACCAAGGAGAGTTACATCTCACATACTAACCAAGGTGTATTGATTAAAGGAATCATGAAAGGATGAACTCTAAACTGAATTATGTGGCTCCTTCCTCAAATTCACCACATAATTCATATAGATTAACCCCTCTCTCGATGGTGGTTGAATCTTTGAAGAACAAGAGTTCCCTCTTTAGATCAACCACTAGAATTGAGGAGGAGAAGATGAGTTCACCAATCCATTCCAACAAGCAGAGCTCTTCCCCTAATGAAAGTGGGGTTTAGTGAGTCATAGCTCCAATTTCAACAACAATTGCCATAAACCAAAATTAAACTAAGTGTAAAGAAAGATGAAGAATAAAAAGGAAATGCTTAAAGACTCAAAACTGAAATTGAGAATTCAAAAATTCATAGATGAAAACTACAAATTAAACTACACTACTACTAAGGAAGAAGAGAAGGGGAAGTTAAGAAGAGTGTATGAAGGGGAGGGGTCCGAAGACCCACTCTTAATGGAGTGTGCCAATTCACAGAATTTCAAATTGGTATCCTCCGTATCCCTTCCAATCCAACCTCTCAATGCTATGAGACTATGGCCTTTATATAGGCTTTTCTAAATTACAAATTGAAATGAAATTAAAAGAAAATTACAAACAAAATGAAAATTAACTATTCTAGATGATTCTTGTGGTCTTGATTGGTTGAGATTTATGGGCTTTGCTTGCTTGATTTGGATTAGCTTCATGAAGGAATTCTTGTCAAACAGAGGAAGAAGAGCTCATTCACATTGCTTCTGGCCCAATGGCCTGGCGTTACTGGCAAACACGCCAGTTCAAAGGACGTTGGCAACGTGCCAATACACTTCCTGGGCTGGTAGCTTGGTGCTTGGGCGTTACTAGCCCAAGTTGTTGCTAACAACTTGCTTTTCTTCTTCTTGACTTTACTTTCATGCTTAATGTTTCCCAGAATTTGAGTGTCAATCCTTTGCCTAAATATGAACTATGATATATCATTGGAAAGCTCTTGATGTCTACTTTCCAATGCCACTGAAATCACCTCATTTGGACTTTCCTAGCTCAAGTTATGCTCCATTGAAGAGGGCAAGGTCAGGCTGCCCTGGTTGGGCGTTTTTGACAAACACGCCTTCACATTCTCAAGTTGGCAACGTGGGTTACCTTCTATTGCTTCTGAGCTTCGCAGGCGTTGCTAACAAACACGCCTTCACCTTCTCCAAGTTGGCAACGTGGGTTATGCCTCCCAGGGAGCCAAATTTTAGCAAGGGCGTTGCCAACTTAGATTCCAAGTTGCCAACGTGGTTAGTTTAAGAGGTTCCAAATGAAGCCAGCTTTTGAAGCTTCAAACGAATGTCAAACCCATACTATTATATATCATTGGAAAGCTCCAGATGTCTACTTTCCAATGCCATTGAGAGTGCATCATTTGAAGGTCTACAACTCAAGATATACTCCATGGAAGAGGGCAAGGTTAGGCTGCCAGATTTGTTGGAGTTGTTGCTGAACACGCCCCTCTCTTCCAAGTTGGCAACGTGCCAAACCTCCCAAGGCTGAGACATGGGGCTGGCGTTGTTGCTGAACACGCCCCCTTGTTGGCACGTTGGCAACGTGCTCATTGCTTCCTCATGGGCTGCCTTCTAGCCTTCTTGAATTTCAACTTCATGTTCTTGTTTTTTTGGGGCCTAAAGATGACTCTGATTTGGCTTCAATTTTGTGCTCCACCCTAGACTATTATATATGATTGGAAAGCTCTGAATGTAAGCTTTCCAACGCAACTGGAAGCACTCAATTTGGATCTCTGTAGCTCAAGTTATGCTTGTTTGAAGGAGACATGGTCAGGCTGCCAAAATCGCACACGTTTTTGGTGAAAACGCCCTTGTTTCCAGCGTTGGTAACGCCAGCTTTTGAAGCTTCAAAATGAATGACAACCCCATACTATGATATATGGTTGGAAAGCTCTGGATGTCTACTTTCAAATGCCGTTGAAATCACCTCATTTGGAGTTTTGTAGCTCAAGATATACTCCATTGAAGGAGGTAAGGTCAGGCTGCCAAGGTTGCCGGCGTTTTTGACAAACACTCCCTTGTATTTCCAAGTTGCCAACGTGCTACCTCCATTCTTCACCATCCAAAGCTTCCTGGCGTTGCCACTACACACGCCAATGAATCCCAAGTTGGCAACGTGCTCGAGCCTTCCTCAAGGCTCCAAATATTGCTTCAAGTTGGCACTCCTTCCTGGCGTTGGCAACGTGAATGGCACTCCTCCCTGGCGTTGGCAACGTGAATGGCACTCCTCCCTGGCGTTGGCAACTTGGTTGGCACCCAAGACTTGGTGCCTAGCCAAGCAACCATTCCTGGCGTTGCCTTAGAACACGCCAATGGTTCCTAGCTCAACAACGTGCTCGAGCTCCCCTTTGGTGCCAAAGTTACTTGCTACGTTGCCAAGGAACACGCCTTTGTAAATTCAAGTTGGTAACTTGCTTGGGGCTTCAAATTCACCTTCCAGGACTACTTGGCGTTATTGCCAAACACTCAAGTGATAATGCACGTTGGCAACTCCCAAGTCTCTTCCTCCTTGCCAAGCTTGCTATGTCCCCAATCTTTCTTGCTCTAAGGGCTCTTTGCTTCACCTATCATCAACCAAACACATGCATCAAAGCCTTGCTAAATCACAAGATTTTGCATCATTCAAAACATCAAACAATTCTTGCATAAATCTCATGAAAATGCACATATTTAACAATGTTTGATTGAATCAAGGCATGCATACAATTCTCATCCAAATACTTGCTTATTGCCTAAGAAAATGCATGAAACCAACCTAAAGCATACAAAAAATGGCTAGTAAAACTAGCCAGGATGCCCTGATATCACAACACCAAACTTAAACCTTGCTTGTCCTCAAGCAAGAAAAGAATCATGCAATAGAGATTAACAATCCAAGGTTAGAAGAATAGCAAGTTAATGTTCATGGCAAGCTAGTTTTCTATGCATGCTACAATCACAAAAGAAATGTAAATGATTGATGCTTCTATCTAGCTCAATTTATGAAATCTTTTTCTTATATTTTTTTTTCTTGAAACAAGCTTTTGATTTTCTTATTAGCTTCTCCTTTTGGGTGCTTTGCCCCATGAGTTGATAACAAAACTACGACTCTAAATGCTTTGTTTTCAAGTATTACCACTTGATACATAAGCACCACAAGCATTTAATTAGAGGACTTCATTAAGCTCATTTATTTCTTTTCTTGACTCTCTAATCATTGATGCTCAGAGCCTTGAGCTTTGAGGGAGTGCTTTTGCACTTGAGCCTAGCCTTGACTTCTAAGTGTTTTGTTTTCAAGCATTTTACTTGATACATAAACACCACAAGTACATAACAATGAAATTGTCATTGGTACTCAGAGCCTTCAGCTTTCTCATTCTTTCCCTTTTTCTTTTCTTGCCTTAATTGCATTTGCTTCTTCAAGGTTTTCATGATTTTCAAAAGATTTCACAAAATGTCCTAGATGAAAACTTCAATTAAATAAAATCTAATGTACTTGAGCAACAATCAATCATACTAGCTTTCCAATACTTGTATGCACATACTAAATTCTTCTTTAATTCCTTGTTTGTTTATGATCATGATGCTTTTTTTGCTTTTGAATTCACAAAACTCAAGTTGGTAGTCATAATGCCATAGCAACATATTGCAAATCAAAATTCAAGCTATGCTTATTCATACCACACATGCATATAAAGAAGGTAATAAGACAATCATGCAATTTAAAGTGCTGGAAACAAATGAGAGAAAAAAGAACTTTACAACCTTGTAATTTATCTTCTCTATTGTTGTCCTTTTCCTCCTTTTCTTTCCCTTCCAACACCAAACTTAGAATGATTGCTTGTCCTCAAGCAACAATTAGAACCGTGGCTATGGGGCTAAGATAGATCATGAATGTCTTATACAATGAAACATTAGTAGCACATGTGTTTCCAGTAAGCAAAATTAAAGATAACACTTAAGGCACAAGAGACAGAGACATTTTGATTGCAAACTTAAGAAGGTGAGCACAATACATTGCATAAAAGATAAGTGGCACACCAAACTTAGTGTGACACTTTCACTTGGAATTAATGCAAGTATCCAGTAAAGATTGGAAACAAATTTTGTTGCATAGCAACACCAAACTTAGAATGCAATCATATGTCAATTTATTTGAATTAAAACTAAGCAAATGAAATTGTTGTATGTTAAATACAATCACCAAGCTAAAAATCTGTCATGAATACGGATCTCTTGGTAATGTATTAACAAAAACAGTTAATAAGCAAACTAAATGAAAGCATTTAAAGATATAAAAATAACTAAAGCAAGTAGAATGCAAAAGTGTCAAATCAAAAGAGAAAACTAAAACTGCAGAGGCATTATGATTATACAGACAAGTAGTGTTGCTTGAATAAATTGCATAGAAAATAAATGGCACACCAAACTTAGAATCTTGGTGTGTCACTTTCATTTTTGATTTGATGCAATCATCCAAGAAGATTGAAAACAATTTGTTGCAAGGCAACACCAAACTTAAAATGTAACCATATGCCAATTTATTGAATTTAAATAAAACAAAGAATGAAAACAAAGCAGAGAGGAGAAATTATACCTATGGTTGACATGTTGTTCACTTTCTTCCTCTTCTTCCAGTTTGTTAATAGGAATGACTTTAAGGGGGGAGAAGATTCAGCTAGTGTCCCCTGTCTTGGCCTCTCCTCAGCAAACTTTCTTTTGTTAATGGCTTGATTGAGCTTGCTTGCTGGATCATGGGGAAGATTGCTTGTGGTTGACCCTTTTTTCTTCATGAATATTGTCCTTGGTAGCTTGGTCACAATCCTCTTCTTGGTGCTTTTGTTAATTGCCTTCACTTCTTTGGATTCAAGACTTGGTTGCTGTGTGATTATTGGAGTCTTCTTTTCATCAAGAGTTCCGTGCAATACTGGTTCAATGAGCTCTTCCTCTATGTACTTCTCTGCTTCACTTGAGTGTGATTTCTCTTGAGTGTCTTCCTCACGTTCTTGCTCTTCCACTTCTTCTTTTACACTCAACATTTGCTTTAATAGCTCTTTCATGGAAGAGGTTTGTTGTTCTTCCCAAGATTTTTTCATCTCCTCTTCATATCTTTCAATCATGGATTCAATTGTTGAGCCTTTTTGTTTCAAGGAAGTTTGAGAGAGTTGTGAGTTTTCATGTTCCATTGTTACTTCAACTACCCTCTGTGGACTTGGAATTCTGTGCTCATATACCTCCACCAACTCATCCTTCATTGCAATTTCACTTGACAAATGGACCTTTTGTTCTTCTTTTTCCACTTCCTCACTCACAAATTGGTCTTCATTCTCAATGCTTGGCAATCCTAAATGTTTCTTTATTTGCTCTAAGTGCCCATCTATTTTCTCAAAAAGGCTCTCTCGTTCCTCCCAATATTGTTCTTGTCTTTCCAAGAGTTCTCTGGACGTTTGAAGGAGGTCCTCAGCTACTAGCTTAAGAGGTGAAGGTTGAGAGAAGTTTTGTGGATATGGATGTGTTGTGGTGAGGTTGTTTGAGTGGTATGAAATGAATCTTGTGAATTGTGGAATAAGTTTTGTGGTTGGTGGAATGAATTTTGTGGATGATGAATTGAATTGTATGAATTTTGGAAGGAATTTTGTGTTGAGGCAAACTCAAATGGTGAACAATTTTGATATGAAAAATTTGGAGGTGAGGTTGGACAATTAAGAGGTGATGGCTCTTGATAAGTGGAATATGGGCTCTCAAATGCTTTCTGGTTTTGCTCCTCCCAGGTACAACTTGAAGAATTGTTGAAATCATCATAGTATGGACAATCTTGTGGTCCTTGGGAGGGATCTTGCATGAATTTGTTGAAAGCATAATCAAGAGATGATGTCTCTTGATGAATAGCATTTGGAGAATTAAAATTCCCTTCCCAGCCATAGTTTGTGTCAATGTCATAACAGCATGGTTCACTTTGTGGCTCTGGGAGGAAATTCATTTCACTTGATTGTTCACACTCTTGTTGATATGCCCAAGCACCATGAGGGTAATGACATAAATCATTTTGTGGTTCTGAACAACATCTCATGTGATTAGCTTGATCAATTTGTGGCTCTGGAGCAAATCTCCATGGATTGGAGTGCTCATAATTTGCAAGTTCTTGGTGATACTCCCAGCCACCATTAGAATAATGACTTGAATCATTTTGTGGTGGTGAGAAATATCCCATATGATTCTCTTGCTCATCTTGTGTCTCTGAAGCAAGTATCCATGAATTGGAGTGCTCAGAATTTGTATTTTCTTGGTGATATTTCCAGCCACCATTAGAGATTGGTGGTGGTGGGTGATATCCCAGAAAGTTTGTTTGATCAAAAGATGAGATAAACTCCATTTAAGTTTTGTAGAACACAATCACAAAGCAATTGAAATACATGTCTCAGATGAGAATTTCTTAGTGAGGCAATAACACAAACACCTTAATGTCCAAAAAGAAAACAAAAAATTAAAAGAACTGTACAAAGAAAAAAATGCTTAATCTAAACTACCATTCACTTAATCATTGTCAATCTTTTCCAATCCCCGGCAACGGCGCCAAAAACTTGATACGTAAAAATTAAGATTTCACGTATAACCGGCAAGTATACCGGGTCGTATCAAGTAGTAAAACTCACTTAGAGTGAGGTCGATCCCACGAGGATTGGTAGATTAAGCAACTTTAGTTAAATGATAGATTTAGTCAAGCAAACATGGTTTTGATTTCATGAGCATTGTGATTTTTGAACATAATTGCAGGAATTTAAATGGCATAAAAGCAAAGAGCAAGAAATAAAGAGACAGAATGTAGATGACAAGAATAATAAATTGCAAGAATGTAGAAAGGAAATGGGGGTAATGGGTGGTCAAACAACTAAGAGCAAAAGAGATGAGAATTAATGATAGAGAGGATCATTAGGGATCCGAGATGCAAGTTTTCATGAATTGATGTTAGTCAAATCCTTCTCAATCATGGGTGTAGATCCATGGCAAGTGGGTAATTGAATCCCAATCTCTTGGTGATTCAATTTCTCTCAACATGACCAATTGCCACTCTCGTGATCTAAGTGTTCATGAGAAGAGATGAAGCTCAATTCTCTTCCAGCCACACAACTCCCATAATCTCAACCAAGGAGAGTTACATCTCACATACTAACCAAGGTGTATTGATTAAAGGAATCATGAAAGGATGAACTCTAAACTGAATTATGTGGCTCCTTCCTCAAATTCACCACATAATTCATATAGATTAACCCCTCTCTCGATGGTGGTTGAATCTTTGAAGAACAAGAGTTCCCTCTTTAGATCAACCACTAGAATTGAGGAGGAGAAGATGAGTTCACCAATCCATTCCAACAAGCAGAGCTCTTCCCCCTAATGAAAGTGGGGTTTAGTGAGTCATAGCTCCAATTTCAACAACAATTGCCATAAACCAAAATTAAACTAAGTGTAAAGAAAGATGAAGAATAAAAAGGAAATGCTTAAAGACTCAAAACTGAAATTGAGAATTCAAAAATTCATAGATGAAAACTACAAATTAAACTACACTACTACTAAGGAAGAAGAGAAGGGGAAGTTAAGAAGAGTGTATGAAGGGGAGGGGTCCGAAGACCCACTCTTAATGGAGTGTGCCAATTCACAGAATTTCAAATTGGTCTCCTCCGTATCCCTTCCAATCCAACCTCTCAATGCTATGAGACTATGGCCTTTATATAGGCTTTTCTAAATTACAAATTGAAATGAAATTAAAAGAAAATTACAAACAAAATGAAAATTAACTATTCTAGATGATTCTTGTGGTCTTGATTGGTTGAGATTTATGGGCTTTGCTTGCTTGATTTGGATTAGCTTCATGAAGGAATTCTTGTCAAACAGAGGAAGAAGAGCTCATTCACATTGCTTCTGGCCCAATGGCCTGGCGTTACTGGCAAACACGCCAGTTCAAAGGACGTTGGCAACGTGCCAATACACTTCCTGGGCTGGTAGCTTGGTGCTTGGGCGTTACTAGCCCAAGTTGTTGCTAACAACTTGCTTTTCTTCTTCTTGACTTTACTTTCATGCTTAATGTTGCCCAGAATTTGAGTGTCAATCCTTTGCCTAAATATGAACTATGATATATCATTGGAAAGCTCTTGATGTCTACTTTCCAATGCCACTGAAATCACCTCATTTGGACTTTCCTAGCTCAAGTTATGCTCCATTGAAGAGGGCAAGGTCAGGCTGCCCTGGTTGGGCGTTTTTGACAAACACGCCTTTACATTCTCAAGTTGGCAACGTGGGTTACCTTCTATTGCTTCTGAGCTTCGCAGGCGTTGCTAACAAACACGCCTTCACCTTCTCCAAGTTGGCAACGTGGGTTATGCCTCCCAGGGAGCCAAATTTTAGCAAGGGCGTTGCCAACTTAGATTCCAAGTTGCCAACGTGGTTAGTTTAAGAGGTTCCAAATGAAGCCAGCTTTTGAAGCTTCAAACGAATGTCAAACCCATACTATTATATATCATTGGAAAGCTCCAGATGTCTACTTTCCAATGCCATTGAGAGTGCATCATTTGAAGGTCTACAACTCAAGATATACTCCATGGAAGAGGGCAAGGTCAGGCTGCCAGATTTGTTGGAGTTGTTGCTGAACACGCCCCTCTCTTCCAAGTTGGCAACGTGCCAAACCTCCCAAGGCTGAGACATGGGGCTGGCGTTGTTGCTGAACACACCCCCTTGTTGGCACGTTGGCAACGTGCTCATTGCTTCCTCATGGGCTGCCTTCTAGCCTTCTTGAATTTCAACTTCATGTTCTTGTTTTTTTGGGGCCTAAAGATGACTCTGATTTGGCTTCAATTTTGTGCTCCACCCTAGACTATTATATATGATTGGAAAGCTCTGAAGCTTTCCAACTCAACTGGAAGCACTCAATTTGGATCTCTGTAGCTCAAGTTATGCTTGTTTGAAGGAGACATGGTCAGGCTGCCAAAATCGCACACGTTTTTGGTGAAAACGCCCTTGTTTCCAGCGTTGGTAACGCCAGCTTTTGAAGCTTCAAAATGAATGACAACCCCATACTATGATATATGGTTGGAAAGCTCTGAATGTCTACTTTCAAATGCCGTTGGAATCACCTCATTTGGAGTTTTGTAGCTCAAGATATACTCCATTGAAGGAGGTAAGGTCAGGCTGCCAAGGTTGCCGGCGTTTTTGACAAACACTCCCTTGTATTTCCAAGTTGCCAACGTGCTACCTCCATTCTTCCTCAAGGCTCCAAATATTGCTTCAAGTTGGCACTCCTTCCTGGCGTTGGCAACGTGAATGGCACTCCTCCCTGGCGTTGGCAACGTGAATGGCACTCCTCCCTGGCGTTGGCAACTTGGTTGGCACCCAAGACTTGGTGCCTAGCCAAGCAACCATTCCTGGCGTTGCCTTAGAACACGCCAATGGTTCCTAGCTCAACAACGTGCTCGAGCTCCCCTTTGGTGCCAAAGTTACTTGCTACGTTGCCAAGGAACACGCCTTTGTAAATTCAAGTTGGTAACTTGCTTGGGGCTTCAAATTCACCTTCCAGGACTACTTGGCGTTATTGCCAAACACTCAAGTGATAATGCACGTTGGCAACTCCCAAGTCTCTTCCTCCTTGCCAAGCTTGCTATGTCCCCAATCTTTCTTGCTCTAAGGGCTCTTTGCTTCACCTATCATCAACCAAACACATGCATCAAAGCCTTGCTAAATCACAAGATTTTGCATCATTCAAAACATCAAACAATTCTTGCATAAATCTCATGAAAATGCACATATTTAACAATGTTTGATTGAATCAAGGCATGCATACAATTCTCATCCAAATACTTGCTTATTGCCTAAGAAAATGCATGAAACCAACCTAAAGCATACAAAAAATGGCTAGTAAAACTAGCCAGGATGCCCTGATATCAGACTCCAGAGACTAGGTAGCAAAGCCTAGATCTCAATTGCCTTCCCAGATCCAAGCTCACAAAGCAATTAACAAGAAATTGAAGAAGAAGCAGTAAAGGGAATGTAAATGGATTCAATTATGCAGAAAGGAATTAAAGAGATTTTGAATGGAGATTGAGACAGAATTTCCTCAATTCTTCACACCCAAAACTCAAAACAAGAAAAGTAAAAGTTTCCAAGCAAGAACGAGGAAGAAGAGAGATCAATTCTCCTCCCCAATTCTCTGAAATCTCAGTGAAGTCACCAAGAGAAGTTGCAGAATTCCAAGCTCCAAAGGAAGTGTAAAATTCAAAAGTCAAGTTAAAAGTAAGCCAAAGGTTCTAATTACATCAAACTAGCTCCTATTTATACACTTTCTATTCTTGAATCTTGGGATTTGGATGGGCTTTTAATTTTGTGAAGAAATGAATTAAATTGGATTTTTAATCCAATTTTCAGCCCAAGAACAATTGCTTCCAGGAGGCTGCCCTGCCCTTGTGGAGGGCAGGGCAGAAAATGGTGCGTGTTGGTGCTTGCGTGCTTTGTGTGTGATGCTGCAGGATGCTGCCCTGCCCTCGCGGAGGGCAGGGCAAAACTTTTTGGTGCACCAGATTGGTGCCTGTGCGTGCTGCTGGTGCTGCCGAGTGGTGCCTGTGTGTGCTGCTGGTGCTGCCGAGCCTTCCCTTGGTGCGCCAGAATGGTGCGCTGGCTGTGCACCACAAAATGCTGCCCTGCCCTCGCGGAGGGCAGGGCAGTGTTTCCAAAAGTGAAGTTCCAAGTTCGAAACTTGGTGGATGCACACGCTACTTCTTTTCCTTGGTTTTCTTGGCACCAAATTAAGGCTTAGTTTCTTGTTTCCTCATGGTGCCGTGTTCGATCCTTGTGGCAAGCAATGGTGAGCTTTTTCTTTGGATTTCTTCCTTTGTTGAGCCCGATATTGCCCTTGAGGAGGGCAGGGCAGTGTTTTTGTTCCCTTTGATCCATGGCATCAATTTGTGCTCTGCCCTTGTCGTGGGCAGGGCAGTGTTGCCTCTCAAGGATTGTTTACTCATGTTGCCCTCCTAGAGGGCAGTGTGCCCTTGTGGAGGGCAATGTTTGCTTCCTCCCTTTCATGCACCACGCTCTTTTCTCCTTGGGCCACGCTTTCTTAAGCCACGCTTCCTCTTTTCTTCTTTTATTCACCTACAATAAACCAAAACAACCACTCCAAGTATCACTAAATTCACAAGGCTTATAAATCAATTAAAAATCAATTAAATTTAGCCTAAACCTCATGAGTTAACATTAATTTCATGGTGGTTGTTTGATTTAAAGAAGTTATGCATTTTCACTCCAAATCAATTACTTAGGATGCAAGAAAGTGCATAAAGACTAACAAAACAAGTAAAATTAGCTTAAAAAATGGGTATATGATGACTTGTCATCACTACCAATTGCAAAGAAACAATAATAACAACTCAAATCAACAATTAAATGAACATCAAACATCAAATTGTATTAAAAGATATCCAAATCCAACATGAGTGCATGAACATAAAAGAGACATAAAAGTAAAATTAACATCACCAACTAAGAAGATGAAGGTGTAGAAGCAAGAATTCATGAAGGAAACAAGATGAAAACATGAAATTGGACCTAGATCTAAGATGGGAATACCCTAAGAACTCTAATTTTAGAGAGAAGAGGGAGCTTCTCTCTCTAGAAACTAAACTACATGATGTTACAACTTCAAACAATTGCTCCCCCCTTGCCCAAGCTTGAATTCTACATGAAATAGCATCAGAAATGAGTTGGATTGGGCCCAAAATGCCTCAGAAATCGCTGGCTACGAGTTGCTTTTAATGAATCATGTGCAGCAACCGACGCGTACGTGTCATGCACGCGTGCGTGTCCCTAGGCTCCAGAAAATTATAGCAAAGTTTATATCATTTGATGTCCCAGATGTTAGCTTTCCAACGCAACTGAAACTGCATCACTTGGACCTCTGTAGCTCAAGTTATGATCGATTGAGTGCGAAGAGGTTGGGGTTGACATCTTTTACGATTCCTTCATTTCTTTATGAGTTCTCCCACTTTGCTTGCTTTTCCTTCATTCCTTCAATCCAATCTTTGCCTTCTAAACCTGAAATCACTTAATAAACATATTAAGGCATCGAATGGAATTAAGGTGAATCAAAATCACCAATTTAAGTGCCTAAAAAGCATATTTTTACACTTAAGCACAAAATCAAGGAGAATTTATAAAACCATGCTATTTCATTGAATAAATGTGAGAAAAGTTGATAAAATCCCCCGAAATAAGCACAAGATAAACCACAAAATTGGGGTTTATCAAACCTCCCCACACTTAAACTAAGCATGTCCTCATGCTAAACTCAAGAAAGAAGCAAAGGGTATCAACATTTATTCAATGTAAACTACCTACATGCAATCTATCTAAATGAATGCAACTACTTGGTCAAAATAAGTCAACTTCCAAGAATACATATATAAGTACAAGGGCTAAAGCCATAGCAGTCAAATCAAACCCACAATTGAATTGAATTATTGAAAGATTTTACAAACTTGCAAGAATAGATGATCATGGGTGGAAACATGTAATTGAGCGATCGAACCCTCACCGGATGTGTATTTGCTCTAGTCACTCAAGTATATGGGATTGATTCATTCAATTCTCCCATAATCATGCTTTCCAAGATTTGTTTTTTATCTAACAATCAATAATTATTTCATGCATGCATACAAATATCATGAGGACTTTCCCAAAGGTTGTAATGGGGTTAGGGTCAAGGTAAGGATGCATATGGTCAAGTGGACTAGAATTCGAATTTTGATTAACCTAAGCTTCCCACCTAACCTATATAACAACCTATACAATTCAAAGCTAACCTAACTACCCATTCTTCACTGTTTCATACACTCATGCATTCCATTTTTGGTCACTACACATATACATTGACTTTTATTGAGCTTTACTTGGGGCATTTTGTCCACTTTTTATTGCTTGTCTTTTTCTTTCTTTTTCTATATTTTCTTTCTTTTGATATATGTATATATATATATATATATATATATATATATATATATATATATTATTTTTTATTTTGTATTATTTATTTTTTTTGCAATAAAGTATATACAAAATTATCAATGCATATGATTTTGAATTCAATTAACACATGAGTATGTACCCAATTTCCGAATATGAAGATACAAAAACACCCTTTTATTCCAACTAATGTTTCCAATTCTCCCCAAACTTGAATAATAAAACTCTCACTAGCCTAAGCTAATCAAAGATCCAAACAAGGGGCTTTTATTATTTTTTGCTTTAGGCTTGTAATGTGCTACAATAAAGAGCAATTGGGTTAAGCATAGGCTCAAAATTGGCTAACAATGGAGAGTAAAAGGTAGGCTATTTTTGTAAGTGAGCTAATGGCCTCAATCATATAAGTGCATGTATACACAAAATAATGGACATATAGAATTAAACAAATCAAAGATTACAATCATAGGAAGAGAATAATGCACACAAGAATGAAAATAAGTGGCTATATGATGTAACCACACAATTAGGTTCAAATCTCACATGCTTGTGTTCTTAGCTCAAAAGCATTGATCCACAAAATATATAATTCAAGCAAGTTCTAAAATTTTTTTTCAATCAATTGGGATGCCCTATAGATAAAATCCTTAGAAAATATCATGATTTTGACTAAGTTTACTATATACATATGCAATGCAGGAAAATGCAACTAAAATTCTAAAATGAAATGCAAAAGTGTTGGGATTAGAAATTTGTTACCCAAAAACACCGAGTGGTCGGATGACCTCCACACACTTAAAAGTTTGCATTGTCCTCGGTGCATCCAAAGATGAGCAAGGGGGTACGGTGATTCTCCAAGTTGCTACCTTTAGCTAGTAGGTCAACCGATGCTGCGTGTTCTTCTCCTGCTTCCGTTTTGCTTATGGTGCATCATTCATAAAAATAGAAAATAACACTGTAAGAAGAGAAAACATAAAAGCAAGGAAGCGTAAATTGTTGGAATGAGGTGGATCACTAGAATTGAGTGAGTGGGTTAATGTGACATTGATGAAAAATAGGGGTGTCGGTCCTAACTTGCATGCGGTTTAGAACTCACACCCTAGTATTTAGAAATCATGTCACAATTATACAAAAGAAAATACACATTTCACTCATTCTAGTGTGCTTGAATTACTTCAAAAGACTTGTGATGAGCGGATAATTTATACGCTTTTTGGCATTATTTTTAGGTAGTTTTTAGTAAGTTCAAGCTACTTTTAGGGATGTTTTCATTAGTTTTTATGTTAAATTCACATTTCTGGACTTTACTATGAGTTTGTGTGTTTTTCTGTGATTTCAGGTAATTTCTGGCTGAAATTGAGGGACTTGAGCAAAACTCTGAAAAAGGCTGACAAAAGGACTGCTGATGTTGTTGGAATCTGACCTCCCTGCACTCAAAATGGATTTTCTGGAGCTACAGAACTCCAAATGGCACGCCCTCAACGGCTTTGGAAAGTAGACATCCAGAGCTTTCCAGAAATATATAATAGTCCATACTTTATTCGGAAATTGATGATGTAACTTGGCGTTGAACGCCAAGTACATGCTGCTGTCTGGAGTTAAACGCCAGAAACACGTCATGATCCGGAGTTGAACGCCCAAAACACGTTATAACTTGGAGTTCAACTCCAAGAAAAGCCTCAGCTCGTGGATAGATCAAGCTCAGCCCAAGCATACACCAAGTGGGCCCCGAAGTGAATTTATGCATCAGTTACTTACTCATGTAAACCCTAGTAGCTAGTCTAGTATAAATAGGATAGTTTACTATTGTATTAGACATCTTTTGATCACTTTAGATCTGAAGAGCATCTTGGGATGATTAATTCTCAGATCATGGGGGCTGGCCATTCGGCCATGCCTGAACCTTTCACTTATGTATTTTCAACAGTGGAGTTTCTGCACACCATAGATTAAGGGTGTGGAGCTCTGCTGTACCTCAAGTTTCAATATAATTACTATTACTTTCTATTCAATTCTCTTTTATTCTTATTCCAAGATATACGTTGCACAACACTTTGATGAATGTGATGATCCGTGACACAATCATCATTCTCACCTATGAACGCGCGTGATTGACAACCACTTCCGTTCTACCTTAGCCATTGATGTTGGTGATGCCCTACATACAGCTTGCCATGGAAAGGAGTAAGAAGGATTGGATGAAAGTAATACGAACGTAGAGATTTGAAAGGATTCTAGCATCTCCATACACCTATATGAAATTCCTACTATTGATTTACATAAGTATTTCTATCCCTTTTTATTTTCTATTTACTATTAATTTTCGAATCCATAAACCAATTTAATCTGCCTAACTGAGATTTACAAGGTGACCATAGCTTGCTTCATACCAACAATCTCTGTGGGATCGACCCTTACTCACGTAAGGTATTACTTGGATGACCTAGTACACTTGCTGGTTAAGTTGAACGGAGTTGTGAAAAGAAAGTGCTGAGTTAGTTTTTTTTTGGCACATGCCAAAGAGCCATTATTTAAGGATCACAATTTCGTCCACCAAGTTTTGGCGCCGTTGCCGGGGATTGTTCGAGTATGGACAACTGACGGTTCATCTTGTTGCTCAGATTAGATAATTTTATTTTCAAAAATCTTTTTTAAAATTTTTCTTTTATTTTTCGTTTTTCCAAACTTTATTTTCGAAAAAATTAATAAAAATTCAAAAAAAAAATTAATAAAATCATAAAAATAAAAAATATTTTGCGTTTCTTGTTTGAGTCTTGAGTCAATTTTTAAGTTTGGTGTCAATTGCATGCTTTAAAAATTCTTGCATTTTTCGAAAATTCCATGCATTCATAATGTTCTTCATGATCTTCAAGTTGTTCTTGATAAGTCCTCTTGTTTGATCTTGATGTTTTCTTGTTTTGTGTCTTTTGTTGTTTTTCATATGCATTTTTTGTTTGTTTGTGTCCATGCATTAAAGATTTCTAAGTTTGGTGTCTTGCATGTTTTCTTTGCATCAAAAATTTTTTTTTCAAAATAAGGTTCTTGATGTTCATCATAATCTTCAAAGTGTTCTTGGTGTTCATCTTGACATTCATAGTGTTCTTGCATGCATCATGTGTTTGATCCAAAATTTTCATGTTTTGGGTCATGTTTGTGTTTTTCTCTCTCATAATTAAAAATTCAAAAATAAAAAATATAGCTTTTCCTTATTTGTCTCCAAATTTTCGAAATTTTGGGTTGACTTGGTCAAAAATTTTCAAAATTAGTTGTTTCTTACAAGTCAAGTCAAATTTTCAATTTTAAAAATCTTATCTTTTCAAAATCTTTTTCAAAAATCATATCTTTTCCATTTTTTTTCTTATTTTCGAAAATTTAAAAAAAAAATTATTTTTCAAATTCTTTTTCTTATCTTTTATATCATATTTTCGAAAATATGCTAACAATTAATGTGATTGATTCAAAAATTTGAAGTTTGTTACTTTCTTGTTAAGAAAGGTTCAATCTTTAAATTATAGAATCTTATCTTGTAGTTTCTTGTTAGTTAAGTCATTTTAAAAATTAAATCTTTTTCAAAATATCTTTTTCTTAAAATTTTTATCTAATCTTTTTATCTTTTATCATATCTTTTTCAAAAATTTTATCTTTTTTTTTAAAATTTGATTTCAAAATATCTTATTTAACTTCTTATCTTCTTATCTTTTTAAATTTTGATTTCAAATCTTTTTCAATCAACTAACTAACTTTTTGTTTGTTTCTTATCTTTTTCAAAACCACCTAACTACTTTTCCCTCTCTAATTTTCGAAAATATCTCACCTCTTTTTCAAAAGATTCTTTTTGTTCTAAATTTTAATTTTAATTATATCTTATATTTAATTTTCAAAAATTTCTAACCCCTTTTTCAAAATTATTTTCGAAATTCTCCCTCTCTTTTCTTATTCTATTTAATTATTTATTTACTAACACTTCTCTTCACCTCTCTTCATCTAAAAATCCGAACCATTCTCCTTTCCTTATCCCCTTTCTTTTTCTACTAACATAAAGGAATCTCTATACTGTGCCATAGATGATTCCTCTTTCTTTTCTTGTTTTCTTCTCTTTCATATGAGCAGGAACAGGGAAAAAGGCACTCTTGTTGAAATTGATCCTGAACCTGAAAGGACTCTGAAAAGGAAACTAAGAGAAACTAAGTTACAACAATCTAAAGGTAACCTTTCAGAAACATTAGAACAAGAGAAGGAGATGGCAGCCAAAAATAATAATAATGCAAGGAGAATGCTTGGTGTCTTCACAAAGCCAACGTCCAAATTTGATGGAAGAAGCATCTCCATTCCTGCCATTGGAGCCAACAACTTTGAGCTGAAACCTCAGCTAGTTGCCTTAATGCAACAAAACTGAAAGTTTTATGGACTTCTATATGAAGATCCTTATCAGTTTTTAACTGAGTTCTTGCAGATCTGTGAGACTGTAAAGACGAATGGAGTTGATCCTGAAGTCTACAGACTCATGTTTTTTCCTTTTGCTGTAAGAGACAGAGCTAGAATATGATTGGATTCACAACCTAAGGATAGCCTGGACTCTGGGATAAGCTGGTCACAACTTTCTTGGATAAATTCTTTCCTCCTCAAAAGCTGAGCAAGCTGAGAGTGGATGTTCAAACCTTCAAACAAAAAGATGGTGAATCCCTCTATGAAGCTTGGGAAAGATATAAGCAGCTGACCAAAAGATGTCCATCTGACATGTTTTCAGAATGGACCATATTAGATATATTCTATTATGGTCTATCTGAATTTTCGAAAATGTCATTGGACCATTCTGTAGGTGGATCTATTCACCTAAAGAAAACGCCTGAAGAGGCTCAAGAACTCATTGACATGGTTGCAAATAACCAGTTCATATACACTTTTGAGAGGAATTCCGTGAATAATGGGATACCTCAGAAGAAAGGAGTTCTTGAAATTGATGCTCTGAATGCCATATTGGCTTAGAACAAAGTGTTGACTCAACAGGTCAACATGATCTCTCAAAATATGAATGGATGGCAACATGCATCCAACAGTACTAAAGAGGCAGCTTCTGAAGAAGCTTATGATCCTGAGAACCCTGCCATGGCAGAGGTTAATTACATGGGTGAACCTTATGGAAACACCTATAACTCATCATGGAAAAATCATCCAAATTTCTCATCGAAGGATCAACAAAAGCCTCAACAAGGCTTTAACAATGGTGGACGCAACAGGCTGAGCAATAGCAAGCCCTTTCCATCATCTTCTCAGCAACAGACAGAGAATTCTGAACAAAACACTTCTAATTTAGCCAATCTAGTCTCTGATCTGTCAAAGGCCACTTTCAGTTTCATGAGTGAAACAAGATCCTCCATTAGAAATCTGGAGGCACAAGTGGGCCAGCTGAGTAAGAAAGTCATTGAAACTCCTCCCAGTATTCTCCCAAGCAATACAGAAGAGAATCCAAAGGGAGAGTGCAAGGCCATTGATATAATCAATATGGCCGAATGCACAAGGGAGGAGGAGGACGAAAATCCTAGTGAGGAAGACCTCCTGGGACGTCCCTCAAGCAAGAAGGAGTTTCCTATTAAGGATCCAAAGGAATCTGAGGCTCATATAGAGACCATAGAGATTCCATTAAATCTCATTCTGCCATTCATGAGCTCTGAAGACTATTCTTCCTCTGAAGAGGATGAAAATGTAACTGGAGAGCAAGTTGCTCAATACTTAGGAGCTATCATGAAGCTGAATGCCAAGTTGTTTGGTAATGAGACTTGGGAAAGTGAACCTCCCTTGCTCATTAGTGAACTGGATACCTGGATTCAGCAAATTCTACCTCAAAAGAAACAAGATCCTGGCAAGTTTTTGATACCTTGTACCATAGGCACCATGACCTTTGCAAAAGCTCTGTGTGATCTGGGGTCAGGGATAAATCTTATGCCACTCTCTGTAATGGAGAAGCTGGGGATCATTGAGGTACAACCTGCCCTGTTCTCATTACAATTGGCAGACAAGTCATTAAGACAAGCTTATGGAATAGTAGAGGACGTGTTAGTAAAGGTTGAAGGCCTTTACATCCCTGCTGATTTCATAATCTTAGACACTAGGAAGGAAGAGGATGAATGCATTATCCTTGGAAGACCTTTCCTAGCTACAGCAGGAGCTGTGATAGATGTCAACAGAGGTGAATTAGTCCTTCAATTGAATGGGGACTACCTTGTGTTTAAGGCTCATGGCCATCCCTTTGAGACAAAAGAGAGCAAGCATGAAGAGCTTCTCTCAGTTCAGAGTCAAGAAGAGTCCCCACAGTCAAACTCTAAGTTTGGTGTTGGGAGGCCACAACCAAACTCTAAGTTTGGTGTTAAGACCCCATATCCAAACTCTAAGTTTGGTGTTGGGACTATACAACATTGACTTGATCACCTAGTGGCTCCATGAGAGCCACTTTCAAGCTATTGACATTAAAGAAGCGCTTGTTGGGAGGCAACCCAATTTTATTTATCTAATTTTTATTTTATTTTATTTTATTGTTATTTTGTGTTTTATTAGGTACATGATCATGTGGAGTCACGAAAAAAATATAAAAATTAAAAACAGAATCAAAAACAGCAGAAGAAAAATCACACCCTGGAGGAAGCACAGGTTGGCGTTCAACGCTAGTAAGGAGCATCTGGTTGGCGTTCAACGCCAGAACAGAGCATGAAACTGGCGCTGAACGCCAGAAACAAGCAACATTCTGGCGCTGAACGCCAGGAATGTGCCTAGAGGAAAAGCTGGCGCTGAACGCCAGTAACAAGCATGAAACTGGCGTTCAACGCCAGAAACATGCTTTACATGGGCGTTGAACGCCTAGAACGTGCACCACTCGGCGTTTAAACGCCAGAATGGTATGCAAAGGCATTTTACATGCCTATTTGGTGCAGGGATGGAATTCCTTGACACCTCAGGATCTGTGGACCCCACAGGATCACCTCAGGATCTGTGGACCCCACAGGATCCCCACCTACTATATTCCCACCTTACCTCCTAATCCTAGTTTACTCTTCCCCATGTCACACTTCCCAAAAACCCTTCACCAATCACCTCAAGCTCTCTTCCCAATCACTTATTCACCACTCACATCCATCCACTCTTCCCCATAAACCCCACTTACCTTCAAAATTCAAAAACATTTTCCCACCCAATCCCACCCTAAATGGCCGAACCTACCCTCTGCTCTCTCCCTATATATACC
The DNA here is from genome assembly GCF_014773155.1 of Arachis stenosperma. Classification (NCBI taxonomy): domain Eukaryota; kingdom Viridiplantae; phylum Streptophyta; class Magnoliopsida; order Fabales; family Fabaceae; genus Arachis; species Arachis stenosperma. Next base: position 1,024,120 of record NW_026651370.1, read on the forward strand.
CTTCCATTCCACTTCATTTTCACACAACACTACCCCCTCTACTTTACCTTGGCCGAATCCATCTCCCCTCACTCTCCTCCATTTTCTTCTTCTTCTTCTCTTCTTTCTTCTCTTGCTCGAGGGCGAGCAATATTTTAAGTTCGGTGTGGTAAAAGCATAAGCTTTTTGTTTTTCCATTTACCATCAATAGCACCTAAGGCCGGAGAATCCTCTAGAAAAGGAAAAGGGAAGACAAAAGCTTCCACCTCTGAGTCATGGGAGATGGAAAGATTCATCTCCAAGAGCCATCAAGACCACTTTTATGATGTTGTGGCAAAGAAGAAGATGATCCCTGAGGTCCCTTTCAAGCTCAAGAAAAATGAGTATTCGGAGATCCGACATGAAATCCGAAGAAGAGGTTGGGAAGTCCTAACCAACCCCATGCAACAAGTCGGAATCTTAATGGTTCAAGAGTTCTATGCCAATGCATGGATCACTAGGAACCATGATCAAAGTATGAACCCGAGTCCAAAGAATTACCTCACAATGGTTCGGGGGAAATACTTAGATTTTAGTCCGGAGAATGTGAGATTGGCGTTCCACTTGCCCATGATGCAAGGAGATGAACGCCCCTACACTAGAAGGGTCAACTTTAATCAAAGGTTGGACCAAGTCCTTATGGACATATGTGTGGAAGGAGCTCAATGGAAAAGAGACTCCAAAGGCAAGCCAGTTCAACTAAGAAGACTGGACCTCAAGCCTGTGGCTAGAGGATGGTTGGAGTTCATTCAACACTCCATCATTCCCACTAGCAACCGATCTGAAGTTACTGTGGATCGGGCCATCATGATTCATAGCATCATGATTGGAGAGGAAGTAGAAGTTCATGAGGTCATCTCCAATGAAATCTACAAAATAGCCGAAAAGCCCTCCACCATGGCAAGGTTAGCTTTTCCTCACCTCATTTGCTATCTATGTTACTCAGCTGGAGTTATCATAGAAGGAGACATCTCCATTGAAGAGGATAAGCCCATCACCAAGAAGAGGATGGAGCAAGCAAGAGAGACCCTTCACGGTTCTCAAGAGATGCATGAGAAAGCTTATCATCAAGAAATCCCTGAGATGCCTCAAGGGATGCACTTTCCTCCCAACAACTATTGGGAACAACTCAACACTTCCTTAGAAGATTTGAGCCACAATGTGGAACAATTAAGGGTGGAACATCATGAGCACTCCATCATCCTCCAAGAAATAAGAGAAGATCAAAGAGCAATGAGGGAGGAGCAACAAAGGCAAGGAAGGGACATAGAAGAGCTTAAGGACATTGTTGGTCCTTCAAGAAGAAGATGCCACTAAGGTGGATTCATTCCTTGTTCTTATTTCTTTCTGTTTTTCGGTTTTTATGTTGTATGTTTATCTATGTTTTGTGTCTCTACTTCATGATCATTAGTATGTAGTAACCATGTCTTAAGGCTATGAATAAAATCCATTAATCCTTCACCTCTCTTAAATGAAATATGTTTTAAATCAAAAGAACAAGAAGTACATAAATTTTGAAAATTGTCCTTGAATTTAATTTAATTATATTTATGTGGTGACAATACTTTTTGTTTTCTGAATGAATGCTTGAACAGTGCATATTTTTGATCTTGTTGTTTATGAATGTTAAAACTGTTGGCTCTTGAAAGAATGATGAATAAAGAGAAATGTTATTGATGATCTGAAAAATCATGAAATTGATTCTTGAAGCAAGAAAAAGCAGTGAAAAAGAAGAAGCTTGCGAAAAAAAAATGTGGCGAAAAAAAATATAAGAAAAAGAAAAAGCAAGCAGAAAAAGCCACTAGCCCTTAAAACCAAAAGGCAAGGGTAAAAAGGATCCAAGGCTTTGAGCATCAATGGATAGGAGGGCCCAAGGAAATAAAATCCAGGCCTAAGCGGCTAAATCAAGCTGTCCCTAACCATGTGCTTGTGTCATGAAGGTCCAAGTGAAAAGCTTGAGACTGAGTGGTTAAAGTCGTGATCCAAAGCAAAAAGAGTGTGCTTAAGAGCTCTGGACACCTCTAACTGGGGACTCTAGCAAAGCTGAGTCACAATCTGAAAAGGTTCACCCAGTCATGTGTCTCTGGCATTTATGTATCCGGTGGTAATACTGGAAAACAAAGTGCTTAGGGCCACGGCCAAGACTCATAAGTAGCTTTGTTCAAGAATCAACATACTTAACTAGGAGAATCAATAACACTATCCAAAATTCTGAGTTCCTAGAGAAGCCAATCATTCTAAACTTCAAAGGAAAAAGTGAGATGCCAAAACTGTTCAGAAGCAAAAAGCTACAAGTCCCGCTCATCTAATTAGAATTAATATTCATTGATATTTTGGAATTTATAGTATATTCTCTTCTTTTTATCCTATATGATTTTCAGTTGCTTGGGGACAAGCAACAATTTAAGTTTGGTGTTGTGATGAGCGGATAATTTATACGCTTTTTGGCATTGTTTTTAGGTAGTTTTTAGTAAGTTCAAGCTACTTTTAGGGATGTTTTCATTAGTTTTTATGTTAAATTCACATTTCTGGACTTTACTATGAGTTTTTGTGTTTTTCTGTGATTTCAGGTAATTTCTGGCTGAAATTGAGGGACTTGAGCAAAACTCTGAAAAAGGCTGACAAAAGGACTGCTGATGCTGTTGGAATCTGACCTCCCTACACTCAAAATGGATTTTCTGGAGCTACAGAACTCCAAATGGCGCGCTCTCAACGGCCTTGGAAAGTAGACATCCAGAGCTTTCCAGCAATATATAATAGTCCATACTTTATTTGGAAATTGATGATGTAACTTGGCGTTGAACGCCAAGTACATGCTGCTGTCTGGAGTTAAACGCCAGAAACACGTCATGATCCGGAGTTGAACGCCCAAAACACGTTATAACTTGGAGTTCAACTCCAAGAAAAGCCTCAGCTTGTGGATAGATCAAGCTCAGCCCAAGCATACACCAAGTGGGCCCCGGAAGTGGATTTATGCATCAGTTACTTACTCATGTAAACCCTAGTAGCTAGTCTAGTATAAATAGGATAGTTTACTATTGTATTAGACATCTTTTGATCACTTTAGATCTGAAGAGCATCTTGGGACGATTAATTCTCAGATTATGGGGGCTGGCCATTCGGCCATGCCTGAACCTTTCACTTATGTATTTTCAACGGTGGAGTTTCTGCACACCATAGATTAAGGGTGTGGAGCTCTGCTGTACCTCAAGTTTCAATACAATTACTATTACTTTCTATTCAATTCTCTTTTATTCTTATTCCAAGATATACGTTGCACAACACTTTGATGAATGTGATGATCCGTGACACTCATCATCATTCACACCTATGAACGCGCGTGATTGACAACCACTTCCGTTCTACCTTAGGCCGGACGCATATCTCTTAGATTCACCAAAAGAATCTTCGTGGTATAAGCTAGATAGATGGCGGCATTCATGGGGATCCGGAAAGTCTAACCTTATCTGTGGTATTCCGAGTAGGATCCCGGGAATCCGGAAAGTCTAACCTTGTCTGTGGTATTCCGAGTAGGATTCCGGTATTGAATGACTGTAACAAGCTTCAAACTCCTGAAGGCTGGGCGTGATGACAAACACAAAAGAATCAATGGATTCTACTCCAACCTGATTGAGAACTGACAGATGATTAGCCGTGCTGTGACAGAGCATTTAGACTATTTTCACTGAGAGGATGGGATGTAGCTATCAACAAGGGTGATGCCTCGAGATGATTAGCCGTGCAGTGACAGCGCATAGGACCATTTTCCCGAGAGGATTAAAAGTAGCCATTGATGATGGTGATGCCCTACATACAGCTTGCCATGGAAAGGAGTAAGAAGGATTGGATGAAAGTAATACGAACGTAGAGATTCGAAAGGATTCTAGCATCTCCATACACCTATCTGAAATTCCTACTATTGATTTACATAAGTATTTCTATCCCTTTTTATTTTCTATTTACTATTAATTTTCGAATCCATAAACCAATTTAATCTGCCTAACTGAGATTTACAAGGTGACCATAGCTTGCTTCATACCAACAATCTCTGTGGGATCGACCCTTACTCACGTAAGGTATTACTTGGATGACCCAGTACACTTGTTGGTTAAGTTGAACGGAGTTGTGAAAAGAAAGTGCTGAGTTAGTTTTTTTTTGGCACATGCCAAAGAGCCATTATTTAAGGATCACAATTTCATCCACCAACTTGTACGTTAAGTCAACCAAACAAGTAGTGAAGAGGCATGAAAGCATTCAAGCAATTAATGAAGCAATTAATCAAGCAATTTTGAAATTGGATAATGCATGGACATTGATTGATGTATAAGTAGACTTAGTGAACAAAATGGTATATGAAACTTACATAACAATCAATGACACATATTAAAGTTGTTGCAACACCTAAGTGACATAGAGGTGAGACACATGGATGCTATGGAACTTAGGAAAAGGAAGATAGAAGTGGAAATCAATCACATAGCAATCATGGTCCACAAAGCTTTACAAAGCTAAAAAATATGTCACTAGGTAAGCTTTCGATCCAATTTCTCAATTCTACAATCTCAAAGCATGAAATAAGTGATGTGAATAAAGGTAAATGACAAACAAGCATCACCTAAAAAAAATACAATGATAATATACAATTGCCTAGCAATAGATGATGAATGCATGGTGGCCAAAACATGCAATTCAAAAGAGTTAAGAAGCTTAAAGGCAATGTAACATTCACTTGGTGTTCGCGAATGTTAAACATGAAAACTCAAAACCAAGTAACAAATATAACCTCAACAATGAAGTCCAACAATGAAAGATAAAAACAATTATGCTAAAATAGCATCAGTTAATGCTAAGCAGCAATAAACGGCAAATAAAATTAATAATCCAACAGTTATAATGAAAATAGAAAATGAAATGAAAAATTAAACTAATTAAACAAGTAACTAACTAACTAAAAGAAATGGTTATGGATGGTGTTTGGTAGTGTTGGATGATGATTAAAGGGTGGAAAGAGAAGAGAAGAAGGAAAGAGATGGAAAGAAGAGAAGAAAAGAAGGTGGGTGAAACAGGACAATCCATGCGTGCGCATCATGTACGCGTAAGCGTGGATGGATGAAATGGCAACGACGCGTACACGTGATGAGTTATTTGGAGCGGCGACGCGTATGCGTATGCGTGGGTATAGTTGTGCCTCAAGCCCAAAATTGGCATGAAGTGGGCACAACTCTCGGGGAAATGTATGGAAGGGTGAAACTTTCAATCCACGCGTACATGTAAGTGACGCGTCCGCGTGGATGGTCGAAATTGCTTGGGGCACGCGTACGCGTGAGTGACGCGTACGCATGGGTTGGTGCTCTGTTTTCAAAATTTTTCTATGTTTTTGTACCAAACCAAGCATTCCAAACCTCCAAACAACTACCAAAACATCATGAAACCTTATTTAACACACTAAACTACCAAACAACTTAACAAATCAATCAAAACATGAAATTAAACCTATTTTACTAATATGTACAAAAGTGAAAAATGAAAGGATATTACTATGGTGGGGTGTCTCCCACCTAGCACTTTTGTTTCTTGTCCTTAAGTTGGACTTATGGGGAGCTCTCATCAAGGTGGCTTGTGCTTGAATCCATCCTTGAACATCCACCAATGCTTGGACTTCCATTGTGGTTTATCATTCAACGTTAATAACTCCAAGCTTTGATGGAGTTCTTCATAAACCATGGGCTCCCAAAGTTGATCCTCCTCTTGTAATTCGGGATCCCACACTTTATTTTCACACCCGTCTTTGAGTTGATCACGGTAAGTTCCTCCGGGTGGCAAGCAAAATGAGTTCTCACCAAGGCACCAAACTACCCGCCTAGACCTATCCAATTGAGCACTAGTCCAACCCTTGCTCCTTGAAGCTTCAACCATAATGAGCCTAGACTTACAACGCCAATCACTAAACATCCTCCTCTTACACTTAATTCCGCAAAGCGCTCTAAGTTGGCCATCTGTCTCAAGCAAACCAAATTCAAGTGGGATAATAAAGCTAAGAGTTAGAAGTTTTACCCACTCGAATGAAGGATTAGATAACAACCTAGGTGGAAGAGTTCCTAATGATCTTGACAAGGCGCGCTCTACTCCCGTCCATCCTCTCCTAGAGGCTTCCACCACTTGGCAAGATTCTTCAAGCTTTACCTCTTGCCAAACTTCCTCAAGTTCCCATTCTTCTTTACCAATGCCTTCAATCTCTTCCCCATCACTTAAATGATAGATAGGAGGTTTAGTGAAATCTACCTCATCATCAATTCCAAGTCCAATGGGGAAGGATTCTTCAAACTCAAAAGGATCGTATGTTGATGCGGAATCATCATAAATAGGAGGGCCCTATTTCTTGGGACACTTCTTCCATTCTTCAATCACATTGTGCCTTGGAGGTTGTGCACTCTCCCCCTCAACATCAACTTCAAACTCCATGGAAGAAGGCTCTACAATTTGTGATTTCTTTATGTACTCAACATATCCTAAGGTTCCAACCACTACTTCCTTTGGTTCAATCATCTCTACCTTCTCCTCTTGTTGTACTTCTTGCTTTAACTCTTCTTCTCCACCTTGAAGCTCCAATTCCACTCCCTTACTAAGCTCTTTGGTTACCTCTCCACATTCAACAATGGGAGTGCCTTGATTGCGCAAGCTTAGGCAGGATGAGACTATGTTGCTAATGGCTTCTACCATGATAGCCGTCTTGGCTCTTAGTGCCTTAAACTTCTTTTCATCCTCCTCGTGTTGCCTTAAGATACAAGATTCAAGATCTCTCAGTTCTAGCATGAGGGCTTTATTGGAAGGTGATGGTGGAAGATAGGGTTCATTATTTGAGGGAAGGGTATTGTAATTGAAAGGTGGTTCATATTGGTGAAATTCTTGAGGTGGTGTATGTGGACTTTGTAGTTCATGGGAGTATTGGTGCTGGAATGGTGGTGGCTCTAGATATGGTTCATATGGTGGTTGGTATAGTGGGTATGGGTTAGGATCATATGGAGGTGAATTGTGGTATGAGGCTTGTGAGTATGGTGGAGGGCTATATTGAGAAGGGGGTTCATATGCATATGATGATTGTGGTTGACAATCACAATAAGGGTCATCACACACATTAGATTGGTATGCATTAGAATTTGGATTATACCCATAAGAGTCCGGAGAGTAGTCATGTTGGGGTGGCACTTGAACGGCTTGGATGGAATAAAATGCTTTTTGTTCCTTGCGCATCTCCGTGAGGAGAGTAGTCATGTCCCCAAGCACTCTTGTCAAACTCGATTCGGAAGGAGGTTATTGCCAAGAAAGTTGTCCATAAGCCTGGGGCTCCTCCCACCTTTGATCTCCAAATTCTTGATGCACATCCCCATTGAAGCTTCCATTTCCTACAACATAGTTGTAACCATGCTCATAGCCAAAAGGATGAGAATTCATAGTGACGAGAGAAAATAAAAACAAAAGCTAACAACAAACAAAGAGAACAAAAATTCTACAACTAGCAAAAACTAACAAACAAACCAAATTTCAAGCTATTCACAATATATACAATAGCCAATAACATAGCACCATTGCAACTCCCCGGCAACGGCGCCATTTTGATGTAAGGAAATTGTCGTGTCGGTCTAGAATTTCTCAAATAAATTCTCGTTGCAAGCATAGTTTCTAAACCAACAAACAATCCTCAATAAAAAATTTGGTTGTCACAAGTAACAAACCCCAAATAAGAATTAACCAAAGTATTTAAACTCCGGGTCGTCTCACAAGGAATTGCAATGAAGTGAATGATTATTGGCTATAAAGGGACAAGGGGTTTGATTTATAAAAGGGGCAAGAAAATAAATGGACAAGAAGTAGATGGCAAGAAAAGTAAATCAAGTGAGCAATTTAAAGGAAGCAATTAATAAAGAGAGACATTCATGGCAAAGATTGAGAATATAGGCTTTCTATCCTAGTCATATAATGATTAATTCATCTTATTTAGTCAACTCCAACAAATGGAAGAAGGTATCATGTTATCTTCACATAGGGAGAACGTCAAAACAGACTAGTCAATCATATCACAATAATAAACAAGAATTTATCTTATTACATCATCCCGGATGATAGAAAAAGGTATCATATTATCCTCACACTCCAAGAAAGTCTAATAAGACTAGCTAATCTCAATCCAAAAGTCCTAATCAACTTACTAATTGAATTAGCAAAAGATTAGCGTCAATAGAAACAATATTAGCTAACAACTATAGATCACCAACATAGGTTGGGTTTTCATGACTCAAGATTGCCTAATTACTCTTTCCAAGCCAAGAATGCTCAAAATCTACTCTAAAGCCCAACCAAGCATTTTGTCAAACACTTGGTGGGTATAAAAGGAAAGCATAGTAAAAGTGCAAGAAATATTAAATCTACGAACTACCAATTGCAAGGAAACAATAATAACAACTTAAATCAACAATTAAATGAACATCAAACATCAAATTGCATTAAAAGAGATCAAAATCCAACATGAATGCATGAACATAAAAGAGCCATAAAAGTAAAATTAACATCACAAACTAAGAAGATGAAGGTGTAGAAGCAAGAATTCATGAAGGAAACAAGATGAAAACATGTAATTGGACCGAGATCTAAGATGGGAATAGCCTAAGAACCTTAATTCTAGAGAGAATAGGGAGCTTCTCTCTCTAGAAACAAAACTACATGATGCTACAACTTCAAACAATTGCTCCCCTCTTGCCCAAGCTTGAATTCTACATGAAATAGCATCAGAAATGAGTTGGATTTGGCCCAAATTGCCTCAGAAATCGCTGGCCACGAATTGCTTTTAATAAATCACGTGCAGCAATTGATGCGTACGCGTCATGCACGCGTGCGCGTCTCTAGGGTTTATCAGTGATCAAGTGAGGTGAGTGATTTGCTTTGCTTGTTGCATGAAGAAATTTGAATGGTCTAGTTTAAGGTAATTCTTAGTGTTTGTTCTATCAATTTTAACCCTTTGATTTAGGATATCAAAGACAAGTTCGTTCAAGGCTTAGTAGGGAAAACTCTTCTGGTGACCTAGATTTCTAAGAACAAGTTTTTTTAAGAGGTCTAGTAGGAAAATTTCTTTTTTCTATTAGTTTTATTTTTGCATTCTATTTGTATTTCTGCTGTGTCTTTTCTTGTTCCTTTCAATTTCGTCAGTATTTTCTTATTATTTGGTATTAGTTATATGTCGTAGTTAAGTTCTTATTTATCTACACGTTCTATAATTTTTATTTAATCTCTATGTTTTATCTTCTAGTTCTAGAAATTTACTTTAGAGTTACATTTAGAAAAGAAAAACAAAAAGATTTCAAGAAAAAACACAAACAACAAAAAAAGGAGAATTCGAAAAAAAATTCAAAAAAAAAAATAGAAGAGTTATTCTTAAATTATACAAGGCCATTGTTTTTAACTTTTCAAAATCCATATTTTAGATGTGTTTCATATTACTTTGGGACATGGAATTCAAAATTTTCATTTTTTTTGTCAGAGTCTAAATTTCAGTATTATGTCAATTTACTTTGAGTATCAATTGGAATTAGAAATCTTCTAGTTTCTGTTAAACTTTGAAAAGTATATATCCGTGTTTTATTTGTCACATACTCTCAGTATTCTTCTTGTCAAGTTGAAATTTTGTAGCATTAAGGTTATCTTAGTTTGGTATTTCTTTTCCTTGATTTCTAAAGGCAATTTGTTTAAAATCAATCCAAGTGTGAAAAAAGATAAGAGTGGGAAGCTCAAAAAAGGAAAAAGAAAAGTCACAAATTGAGTGCAAACACGAGTATTCTCATTCGAGCGATACACGTAAGGAGAGTGTGAGAGGCAATTTTGTTCTTGCAAGTTATTCACTGCATCAAATCCAAACCAGTCTGTGACAGGTGAAGAGTAAGCGATTCGGGATCCAAAACTGATGTTCCAACTCCAAGCCATCACTGGTGTACTTGAAAGAGTTCAACAACCTCATAATGACATGGATTTGAGGTTTAATTCTTGAACCTCTGCTAGAAGAGTGTATTCCCGAGAATCTGTTTACAATAATTCTAAGGAGTCCAAGGGGGAGGCTTCATCCAGATCCAGGCAGTATAAACAACAGGAAGATTTTTATAGTAACATCAATACTATCAAAATACGCATCCCAAAATTAACATCCTAAGGCGTACTAGAATGAAAATGGAAGGTGTAGCTAATCTTTAACTGTTATAACTATTCTGAGATGAAGAAGGTGAGGTTAGCAGGTGTAGAATTCTTAGATTATTCTCTTATTTAGTGGGATGAGTTAGAGAAAAATAGAAGGCGGATTGGAAAAGCACCAATTCAATAATGGGAGAAGATCAAGAAAGTTATGTGCTAGTGGTTCGTACTATATTGCTACTACAGAGAGCTACGTCAACAGCTCCAAAGGTTATACCAAGGCTCTAAGTCAGTGGAAAAGTATCATAAGGAGATGGAGATTGTAACACCCTATCACCCTAAGCCTTACATCTAGCGGTAAAGCAAAGGATAACAAAGCGTCACGGAAGTTCTAAAGCTCATACAATAATATATAATAAAAGGATATAAGATACTAGAAGCCCAATGAAGAAATAAAGCTCAGGTACGCAAAAAACAGAGATACAAAAGTGCGAAGCGTTGCCACACGATAACTTAACGCGTAAAGGTAAAAAAGGATCATAGATACAAGATATATATATATATACACACACACACAAAAGAGACCTAGACACGGCCTGCGGAGTTTAGGACGGCTAGCTCAAACAGAATGCAACAGAGTTTTTAAAGTAAAACAGCAACATCCTGTCTCTCAAAGTAAGCCTATAAGGAAACTAGTGCAATATACAAAAGTGAGAGAGATACTACATCAAAACAACCAAAATACAAAAGATAAAAGCGATCCTCCGCTCTGTCACCATTCTGCAAACACACCGAGGTAAGTTGCGAGCTACATTTGAAAAATAACAACATATGGTATGAGAATCGGAGGTTATCAATATGGTAACACTTCCTAATAGATAAGATATAAGGTTCCCAGACGCCAATGGCAATCCTAGAACTTCACACCGATAATAAAGATATTCAACTTATAATAAAAACTTAAACCATAGAAGGGTTATCTATCTTAAGGGATTTCTAACTCTAACAGATCACTACAGTCCCACAGTCTTCGCCAACCTATCCTCCATGCGATCCCATCACTACTACCTACCGAGCCTCTTCAATCCTAGTAGAAAAAACAAATAAGTGCAAGCAAGTAAAACACAGGTAATATACATTTACAGCAAGAAATTCAGGAAGAAAGTAAGCATGTTATACATTTAGGCAAAAGAGATGCCATTAGGCAAACCAAGCAACAAATAGAAAATGCACAAGATGAATTCTTGTCCTATTGGCCATGATATCACTTGCCGGTTCAACTGCCAACCCGACATATCCCCTTGGGATATCGCCTTTCGGTCACGAATAATTGGTACCCAAAGGATATAGTGCCCAGCACACTATCCAGGGATATAGTTCCCGGCACACTCTTGTGACTCGAAAGGATGCGAGCGAGATACTCAGCATCAAACCTCACATCTCAATATAAGTGGGATTAGCCACCGTCCTTACGCCGGTGCCGCAACCTCGACAAGTGGGATTAACCGCCGTCCTTGCCAGGAAAATAGCATCATACCAAATCGTAACATATCAGTAATATAGTCAAGTCAGTGATCATCACTTACACCCACCAAGTTCATCATTCATCATTCATCCCCAAGTATCAAACTCATCATAACTATCATCATTTCTCAACATCTGAAATTCATCGTCAGTATAGCATTCCACCAACTCACTTAGCTAGTCCATCCATAGTACTTCCCAAACCTAAGTCACTGGTGCACAAAATTGTGATCACACTTTTCACAACTCTACACAACTAACCAGCAAGTGCACTGGGTCGTCCAAGTAATACCTTACGTGAGTAAGGGTTGATCCCACAGAGATTGACGGCTTGAAGCAAGCTATGGTCATCTTGTAAATCTCAGTCAGGCAGATTCAAATGGTTATGAGATATTGATAATTAAAAGATAGATAAGACGGAAAATAACATAGAGATACTTATGTAATTCATTGGTGGGAATTTCAGATAAGCGTTCGGAGATGCTTTATTGCTTCAGAACCTCTGCTTTCCTATTGTCTTCATCCAATCATGCGTCTTCCCTTCCATGGCAAGCTGTATGATCCTTTCAGTGAAAATGGTCTGGCTACGGTCTTTGTACGGCTAATCAACTGTCGGATTTCTCGTTTCGGAAGAAAAATACCAGGTACAGCTACCGCAGTGCTAATCATCTGTCGGTTCTCACTTGTGTCAGAATAAGATCCATTGATCCTTTTGCACACTGTCATTGCGCCCAAAATTCATGAGTTTGAAGCTCCTCACAGTCATCCCTTCCCAGATCCTACTCGGAATACCACAGACAAGGTTTAGACTTTCCGGATCTCAGGAACGCTGTCTATTGATTCTAGCCTATACCACGAAGATCCTAATCACGGGGTCGGATGCTCTGTTGTCAGGAGAGACGATGCGAATCTGTGGATTAGAGACCCAAGAGAGTATACTCTGGCTGGCATCCAATGACTACGTTGAACATTGATGAGCGGATAATTTATACGCTTTTTGGCATTAATTTTAGGTAATTTTTAGTAGGATCTAGCTACTTTTAGGGATGTTTTCATTAGTTTTTATGATAAATTCACATTTCTGGACTTTACTATGAGTTTATATGTTTTTCTATGATTTCAGATAATTTCTGGCTGAAATTCAGGGACCTGAGCAAAACTCTAATAGAAGGCTGACAAAGGACTGCTGATGCTGTTGGATTTTGACCTTCCTTCACTCCAAATAAATTTTCTTGAGCTAAAGAACTCCAAATGGCACGCTCTCAATGGCGTTAAAAAGTAGACATCCAGAGCTTTCCAGTCATATATAATAGTCTATACTTTATTCGAGATTAGACAACGCAAACTGGCGCTCAACACCAGTTTTATGCTGCATTCTGGAGTCAAACGCCAGAAACACGTCACAAACCAGAGTTAAAAACACGTTACAACTTGGAATTTAACTTCAAAAGAAGCCTACACGTGTAAAGCTCAAGCTCAGCCCAAGCACACACCAAGTGGGCTCCGGAAGTGGATTTCTGCATCAATTACTTACTTCTGTAAACCCTAGTAGCTAGTCTAGTATAAATGTAACTTTTTACTATTGTATTTGTATCTCTGGACGCCTAGTCCTTAGACCTTTTGGGGGCTGGCCTCTCGGCCATGCCTGGACCATCACTTATGTATTTTCAACGGTGGAGTTTCTACACACCATAGATTAACGGTGTGGAGCTCTGCTGTGCCTCGAGTTTCAATGCAATTACTACTATTTTCTATTCAATTCAGTTTATTCCTGTTCTAAGATATTCGTTGCACTTCAACATGATGAATGTGATGATCCATGATACTCATCATCATTCTCACCTATAAACGCGTGACTGACAGCCACTTTTGTTCTACCTTAGACCGGGCGCATATCTCTTGGATTCCTTAATCAGAATCTTCGCGGTATAAGCTAGAATTGTTGGTGGCATTCATGAGAATCCGGAAAGTCTAAACCTTGTCTGTGGTATTCCGAGTAGAATTCAGGGATTGAATGGCTGTGACGAGCTTCAAACTCACGATTGTTGGGCGTGATGACAAACGCAAAAGAATCAATGGATTCTATTCCGACATGATCGAGAACCGACAGATGATTAGCCGTGCTGTGACAGAGTATTTGGACCATTTTCACTGAGAGGATGGGATGTAGCCATTGACAACGATGATACCCAACATAAAACTTGCCATGGAAAGGAGTAAGAAGGATTGAAGGAAGGCAGTAGGAAAGCAGAGATCCAATAGGGACAAAGCATCTCCTTACACTTATCTTTTTTTTCTGTTTATTTATTATTATTATTCGAAAACTCCATAACCATTTATTATCCGCCTAACTGAGATTTACAAGATGACCATAGCTTGCTTCATACCAACAATCTCCGTGGGATCAACCCTTACTCATGTAAGGTTTATTACTTGGACGACCCAGTGCACTTGCTAATTAGTTGTGCGAAGTTGTGAAGAAAGTGCTGAGTTAGTAGATGCGCATACCAAGTAAATGCCATTATTAGAGATCACAATTTCGTGCACCAAGTTTTTGGCGCCGTTGCTGGGGATTGTTCGAGTTTGGACAACTGACGGTTCATCTTGTTGCTCAGATTAGGTAATTTTCTTTTGTTTTATTTTCAAAAATTTTTTCAAAAATCTTTCAAAAATTTATCACCTGTTTTAAAAAATTTTCAAAGATTTTAAGAATGAATTCTAGAGTTTCATGTAACATGCTAAAGCTTGGCTGGCTATTAAGCCATGTCTAATTCTTGGACCGGAGCTTTAGACTAACATTACATGACTCCTGGGATTCTGATTGAGGACTTTAGATTCATTACTTCCTTTTTCCAAAATATGTTTTTGAAAAAAAATAAAATAAAAATACAAAAAAAATTATAAAATCATAAAAATAAAAAATATTTTGTGTTTCTTGTTTGAGTCTTGAGTCAATTTTTAAGTTTGGTGTCAATTGCATATTTCTAAAAATTTATGCATTTTTCGAAAATTCATGCATGGTGTTCTTCATGATCTTCAAGTTGTTCTTGGTAAGTCTTCTTGTTTGATCTTGATGTTTTTTTGTTTTGTGTCTTTTGTTGTTTTTCATGTGCATTTTTGCATTCATAGTGTCTAAGCATTAAAGATTTCTAAGTTTGGTGTCTTGCATGTTTTCTTTGCATAAAATTTTTTTCAAAAATATGTTCTTGATGTTCATCATGATCTTCAAAGTGTTCTTGGTGTTTATCTTGACATTCATAGTGTCTTACATGCATCATGTGTTTTGATTCATAATTTTCATGTTGTGAGTCATTTTTATGTTTTTCTCTATCATCATTCAAAAATAAAAAATATATCTTTTCCTTGTTTTACTCATAATTTTCGAAATTTTGGGTTGACTTAGTCAAAATTTTTAAAATTTGTTATTTCTTATTAGTCAAGTCAAAATTTCAATTTTAAAAATCTTATATTTTCAAAACTTTTTCAAAAATCAAATCTTTTTCATTTTTTTTACTATTTTTCGAAAATTTTAAAAATTAATTTTCAAAATCTTTTTCTTAATTTTATTTCATAATTTTCGAAACTTTACTAACAATTAATGTGATTGATTCAAAAATTTGAAGTTGGTTACTTTCTTGTTAAGAAAGGTTCAATCTTTAAATTCTAGAGTCATATCTTTTAATTTCTTGTTAGTCAAGTAATTAATTTTAAATTTTAAAATTCAATTCTTTTTCAACTATATCTTTTTAATCATATCTTTTCAAATCATATCTTTTCAAAAATTTGATTTCAAAATATCCCTTCTAACTTCTTATCTTCTTATCTTTTCAAAATTGATTTTCAAATCTTTTTCAACTAACTAATTGACTTTTTGTTTGTTTCTTATCTTTTTCAAAACTACCTAACTACTTTTCCCTCTCAAATTTTCGAAAATTGCTTCCTCCTTTTTAAAATTCTTTTTAAATTAATTAATTGTTTCAAATTTTAATTTTAATTTTATTTCTTCTCTTAATTTTTGAAAATCACTAACTCTTTTTCAAAATTAATTTTTGAATTTCTCCCTCTCTCATCTCTTTCTATTTATTTATTTATTTACTAACACTTCTCTTCATCTCAAGAATTCAAACCTATCCTCCCCCTTGTGTTTGGATTCTTAACTCTTCTCCTTCTTCTATTCCTTTCTTCTTCTACTAACATAAATGAATCTCTATACTGTGACATAGAGGATTCCTCTTCCTTTTCTGTTCTCTTCTTTCTCATATGAGTAGGAACAAGGAAAAAGGCATTCTTGTTGAAGCTGATCCGGAACCTGAAAGGACTCTAAAGATCTGTGAGACTGTTAAGACTAATGGAGTAGCTCCTGAAGTCTACAGGCTCATGCTATTCCCTTTTGCTATAAGAGACAGAGCTAGAACATGGTTGGACTCTGATGAGCGGATAATTTATACGCTTTTTGGCATTTTTTAGGTAGTTTTTAGTAGGTTCTAGCTACTTTTTAGTATATTTTTATTAGTTTTTAGGAAAAATTCATGTTTCTAGACTTTACTATGAGTTTGTGTGTTTTTCTGTGATTTCAAGTATTTTCTGGCTGAAATTGAGGGAGCTGAGCAAAAACCTTATTAAGGCTGAAAAATGACTGCTGATGTTGTTGGATTCTGACCACCCTGCACTCGGAATTGATTTTTTGGAGCTACAAAAGTCCAATTGGCGTGATCTCAATTGGGTTGGAAAGTAGACATCCAGGGCTTTCCAACAATATATAATAGTCTATACTTTGCGCGAAGATAGATGACGTAAACTGGTGTTCAACACCAGTTCCATGTTGTATTCTGGCGTTCAGCGCCAGAAACAGGTTGCAAGTTGAAGTTGAACGCCAGAAACAAGTTAAAACTTGGCGTTTAACTCCAGAAATAGCCCAGGCACGTGAGAAGCTCAAGTCTCAGCCCATCACACACCCCGTGGGCCCCAAAAGTAGATTTCTACACCATCTATCTTAGTTTACTCATTTTCTGTAAACCTAGGTTACCAGTTTAGTATTTAAACAACTTTTAGAAACTTATTTTGTATCTCATGACATTTTAGATCTGAATTTTGTATTCTCTGACGGCATGAGTCTCTAAACTCCATTGTTGGGGGTGAGGAGCTCTGCAGCGTCTCGATGAATTAATGCAATGATTTCTGTTCTCTATTCAAACACGCTTGTTTCTATCTAAGATGCTGATTCGTACTTAACTGTGATGGATGTGATGATCCGTCACACTCATCACCATTCTCAACCTATGAACGTGTGCCTGACAAACACCTCCATTCTATATTAGATTGAATGAGTATCTCTTAGATTCCTTGATCAGAATCTTCGTGGTATAAGCTAGAATCCATTGGCAGCATCCTTGAGAATCCGGAAAGTCTAAACCTTGTCTGTGGTATTCTGAGTAGGATTCAGGGATTGGATGATTGTGACGAGCTTCAAACTCACGAGTGTTGGGCGTACTGACAGACGCAAAAGGATCAATGGATCCTATTTCGATATGATCGAAAACTGACAGATGATTAGCCATGCTGTGACAGAGCATTTGGACCATTTTCACTGAGAGGATGGGAAGTAGCCATTGACAATGGTGATGCCCTACATACAGCTTGCCATGGAAGGAGCCTTGCATGTATGAAAGTGAGAAAGCATTATGTTGCAGGAATGCAAAGGACAAAGCATCTCCAAAACTCCAACATATTCTCCATTATTGCGTAACAATTATTTATTTTATGCCCTTTCATTCTTTTTACAATTGAAATTAAAGAACCTTATTGGTATCCTGACTAAGAATAATAAGATAACCATAGCTTGCTTCAAGCCAACAATCTCTGTGGGATTCGACCCTTACTCACGTAAGGTATTACTTGGACGACCCAGTGCACTTGCTGGTCAGTTGTGCGGAATTACATAGTTTGAAGTAATTTTCGTGCACCAAGTTTTTGGCGCCGTTGCCGGGGATTATTTGAGTTTGAACAACTGACGGTTTATCTTGTTACTTAGATTAGGAAAAATTTGTCTTTTTTATTGTTTAGAGTCACTAGGATTGCATCTTCTATTATTCCTTTTAAAAAAAATTTCAAAAATATTATTTTTCTTTATTAGTTTTTAATTTTTCTTGGAATCTTTTGTGAGTTTAGTGTCATGTTTTAAGTTTGGTGTCAATTGCATGCTTTTCTTTGTCTTTCAATTTTCAAATTGCATGATCTTTGTTCTTCCTTGATCTTCAAATTATTCTTGTCAATTTTTCTTGTTTGATCTTTGGTTTGTCTTGTTTTGTGTCTTTTCTTGTTTTTCTTGTGCATTTTTCAAAATATTAGTTTTCAAAAAAATTTTTTTATTTATTAAAGATACCTCTTTAAAACACATTACATTTATAGCTCAATTGGCTAGAGCGTTGGTTTGTGTTCTTGGTAATTGGGTATCTTCTTTTTAAAACTTTTTCAAAAATAATTTTTCTTTGATCAAATCTTGTGCCAAACTTTAAGTTTGGTGTTCTTTTGTTGATTTCTTTAATTTTCGAAAATTTATTTTGGTTTTCTAAAATTTTAAGTTTGGTGTTCTTCTTTTGTTCTTGTTATTCTTGTGAATCTTCAAGGTGTTCTTGAGTCTTTTTTGTGTTTTGATCTTAAAATTTTTAAGTTTGGTGTGCCTTGGTGTTTTCCCTCCAAAATTTTCGAAAACAAGGAGCATTGGATTTAAAAATTTTAAGTCTTGTGTCTTCTGTGTGTTTTTCTCTTTCATAATAAAATTCAAAAATAAAAAATATATTTTCTAACTATTTTTAAGCAGCTATTTCGAATTTGTTTTCATAAAAATTCAGATTTCAATTTCAAAATTTTTCAAATCTTATCCTTTTAATTTTTTTTAAAAAAATCATATCTTTTTCAAAAATATCCTAACCACTCTCCTCACTTTTTCGAAAAAAATTTTAAAATATTTTTTTAAATTTAATTTTAATTTTTTTATTTTATTTTTTTATTATTTCAAAAATTATTTTTTTAATAAATAAATAAAATAAATCCACATCATCTCCCTTTCTCCATTATGGAACTAAGTGGAAATGAACAGTCCAGAAGGACTCTGGGGTCATATGCTAACCCTACTACTGCTTCATATGGGAGTAGTATCTGTATATCCTCCATCGGAGTCAGTAGTTTTGAGTTGAATCCTCAGCTCATTATCATGGTGCATCAAAGTTTCCAGTATTTCGGTCTTCCACAAGAAGAACCTACAGAGTTTCTGGCACAATTTTTACAATTTGCTGACACAGTACATGATAAGAAAGTAGATCAGGATGTCTACAGATTATTACTGTTTCCATTTGCTGTAAAGGACCAAGCTAAGAGGTGGTTAAATAACCAACCTAAGGACAGCATAAAGACATGGAAACAGCTGTCAGAAAAATTCCTGAATCACTATTTTCCTCCAAAACGGATGACACAGCTAAGACTGAGCATCCAAGGCTTTAAACAAGGAGATGATGAATCTCTTTATGATGCTTGGGAGAGATACAGAGAGATGCTAAGAAAATGCCCCTCTAAAATGTTTTCAGAATGGGTGCAGTTAGACATCTTCTACTATGGGCTTACAGAAAGAGCTCAGATTTCTCTAGACCACTCAGCTGGTGGATCTATACACATGAGAAAGACAATAGAAGAAGCTCAAGAGCTTATTGATACAGTTTCTAGAAATCAGCATCTGTACCTAAGCAGTGAATCTTCCATCAACAAAGAGGCTAAAACAGTAACTGCTGAACTCAGTCTTGCAGATTAAGCTACTGAATTCAATCAGCAATTAGATTTTCTAACAAAACAGTTAGCCGAATTCAAGGAGATATTGCAAGAAACAAGAATGGCTAATATGAATTTGGAAGTGCAGTTGAAGCAAACAGAACAGCAGTTATCAAAACAAATCACAGAGGAATGCCAAGTAGTTCAATTAAGAAGTGGAAAAACAATAAATACCTCACTTCAAGGCAGCAGGAAGCCAAGAAATGAACAGACTGCTACCCAAAATCCCTCTGAGAATAGTCAGAGCCCAGAGAGGAATAATTCTGGCGCTTAAACGCCAGAAAAGGTGTGGAGAGTTGGCATTGAATGCCCAACCCATGCTCAGTCCTGGCGTTCAACGCCAGAAACAGGCAAGGAATTGGCATTGAACGCCCAAAGGAAGCACAGTTCTGGCGTTCAAACGCCAGAAACAGGTAAGTAGTTGGCGCCTAACGCCACTCCAGCTTCCACCCCTGGCATTCAAACGCCAGTGGGAGATCAGACACATATAAGTGCTGATAGCAACCCCTCTAAAAAGGCTTCTCAACCCACATCTGTAGGTAATAAACCTAACAGCAACTAAGGTTGAGGAATACAAAGCCAAAATGCCTTATCCTCAGAAACTCCACCAAGCGGAACAGGATAAGCAATTTTCCCGCTTTGCAGACTATCTCAGGACTCTTGAAATAAAATTTCGTTTGCAGAGGCACTTGAGCAATACCCTCTTATGCTAAGTTCATGAAAGAGATCTTGAGTCATAAGAAGGACTGGAGAGAAACTGAAAAAGTTTTCCCCACTGAAGAATGCAGTGCAGTCATTCTAAAAAGCTTACCAGAAAAGCTTAAAGATCCAGGAAGCTTTATGTTACCATGCACATTAGAGGGTACTTGTACTAAGAAAGTCTATGTGATCTTGGGGCAAGTATCAACCTAATACCTACATCTACTATCAGAAAGCTTGGTTTGACTGAAAAAGTCAAACCAACCCGGATATGTCTCCAACTTGCTGATGGCTCTATTAAATACCCATCAGGCGTGATTGAAGACATGATTGTCAAGGTTGGGCTATTTGCCTTTCCCACTGACTTTGTGGTGCTGGAAATGGAGGAGCACAAAAGTGCAACTCTCATTCTAGGAAGACCTTTCCTAGCAACTGGTGAACCCTCATTGACGTCCAAAAAGGGGAATTAACCCTGAGAGTCAATGAGGATGAGTTTAAGTTGAATGTTGTCAAAGGTATGCAGCATCCAGACACCCCAGACGACTGCATGAGCATTGATATTATTGACTCTTTGGTGGAAGAGGTCAATATGACTGAGAGTCTCGAATCAGAGCTAGAGGATATCTTCAAAGATGTTTAGCCTGATCTGGAGGAACCAGAGAGAATAATAGAACCTCTGAAAATCCCTCAGGAAGAGGAGAAACCTCCTAAACCCGAGCTCAAACCATTACCACCATCCCTGAAATATGCATTTCTGGGAGAAGTGACACTTTTCCTGTAATCATAAGCTCTACCTTAGAGCCACATGAAGAGGAAGCACTAATTTGAGTGCTGAGGACACACAAGACAGCTCTTGGGTCCATCAGTGATCTTAAGGGTATTAGCCCAGCCAGATGCATGCACAAGATCCTATTGGAGGATGATGCTATGCCAGTGGTTCAACCACAGAGGCGGCTAAATCCAGCCATGAAGGAGGTGGTGCAAAGGGAGGTCACTAAATTACTAGAGACTGGGATTATTTATCCTATTTCTGTTAGCCCCTGGGTGAGCCCTGTCCAAGTTGTCCCCAAAAAGGGAGGCATGACAGTGGTTCATAATGAAAAGAATAAACTGGTTCCTACAAGAACAGTTACAGGTTGGCGTATGTGTATTGACCACAGACGACTCAATACAGCCACCAGAAAGGATCATTCTCTTTTACCATTCATAGACCAGATGCTAGAAATACTAGCAGGTCATGATTACTATGCTTTTTGGATGGCTATTTAGGTTACAACCAGATTGCAGTAGATCCCCAGGATCAAGAGAAAACAACATTCACATGTCCATATGGAGTATTTGCATACAGAAGGATGCCATTTGGCCTGTGCAATGCACCTGCAACCTTTCAAAGGTGCATGCTCTCTATTTTCTCTGATATGGTGTAAAAATTTCTAGAAGTCTTCATGGATGACTTTTCAGTATTTAGAGACTCATTCAGCTCCTATCTTGACCATCTAGCACTTGTTCTAAAGAGGTGCCAAGACACTAACCTGGTTTTAAATTGGGAGAAATGTCACTTTATGGTGACTGAAGGAATTGTCCTTGGGCTCAAAATTTTGAACAAGGGAATAGAGGTGGATCAAGCCAAGGTAGAGGTAATTGAAAAATTACCACCACCTGCCAATGTTAAAGCAATCAGAAGCTTTTTGGGGCATGCAGGATTCTATAGGAGGTTTATAAAAGATTTTTCAAAAATTGCAAAACCTCTGAGTAATCTGCTAGCTGCTGACACGCCATTTATCTTTGATAAGGAGTGTCTGTAGGCGTTTGAGACTCTGAAAGCTAAGCTGATCACAACACCAGTCATCTCTGCACCAGACTGGACATTACCATTTGAATTAATGTGTGATGCCAGTGATCATGCCATTGGTGCAATGTTGGGACAGAGGCATGATAAGCTTCTACACGTCATTTATTATGCCAGCCATGTTCTAAATGATGCGCAGAAGAACTACACAACCACAGAAAAGGAATTGCTTGCAGTGGTTTACGCCATTGACAAGTTCAGATCCTATTTAGTAGGATCAAAAGTGATTGTGTACACAGACCATGCTGCTCTTAAATATCTACTCACAAAGCAGGATTTAAAACCCAGGCTCATAAGATGGGTGTTGCTTTTGCAAGAGTTTGATATAGAAATAAGAGACAGAAAAGGGACAGAGAACCAAGTAGCAGATCACCTGTCCCGAATAGAACCAGTAGAAGGGACGTCCCTCCCTCTTACTAAGATCTCTGAAACCTTTCCGGATGAGCACTTTTTACCATTCAGGAAGCACCATGGTTTGCAGAGCTTCATGATAGTGACTTTGACAAAAAGTTTATTGTTAATGGGCAAAGAGTCTAGCATTATCTTGAAGGCAATGTTGTGCAAGAATGCTCAAGACTGAGACTGGATTAAAGCTCAGTAATAGTCCAGCTAAAGATAATAAAGAAGCGCTTATTAGGAGGCAACCCAATTTTATTTATCTATATTTCTATTGTTCTCTTATGTTTTTATTAGGTTTATGATCATGTGGAGTCACAAAACAATTGAAATTAAAAACAGAATAAAAAACAGCAGAAGAACAAGCACCAAGCTGGCGTTTAATGCCAGAAACAAGCATCAGGCTGGCGTTAAACGCCAGAAACAAGCTACATTTGGGCGTTTAACACCAGAAATAAGCAGCAGTCTGGCGTTAAACGCCAGGATTGCACTAAGAGGGCGTTCTACACGCCTAAATGGTGCAGGGGTGAGAAATCCTTGACACCTCAGGATCTGTGGACCCTACAGGATCCCCACCCACCTCACCATTCAAATTCAAACCATTCCCTTCCCAACCCACCCATTCACACACCTCCATCTCCTCCACTTCTCCTTCTATTCTTTCTTCTTTTGCTCGAGGGCGAGCAACATTCTAAGTTTGGTGTGGTAAAAGCATAACTTTTTGTTTTTCCATAACCATTTATGGCACCTAAGGCCGGAGAAACCTCTAGAAAGAGGAAAGGGAAGACAAAAGCTTCCACCTCTGAGTCATGGGAGATGGAAAGATTCATCTCAAGGGTCCATAGCTCAGTAGTAGAGCATTTGACTGCACATCAAGAAAGCCCACTCATGGACCTCAACAAGAGCATGAGGAATTTCTTCATCAATAAATCCCTGAGATACCTCAAGGGATACATTTTCCTCCACACAATTATTGGGAGCGACTAAAGATAGGAGCACCAAAATCACTAAGGATCAAGCAACAGAGGCAAGGAAGAGACATAGAGGAGCTCAAAAACATAGAGGAGCTCAAGAACACCATTGGTCCTTCAAGAAAAAGGCGCCAACCTCACTAAGGTGGATTCATTCCTTAACTTCCTTGTTCTTATCTCTCTTTTTTGGTTTTATGCTATATGTTTTGAAACTTTACTACATGATCATTAGTATTTAGTAAGTATGCCTTAAGGCTATGAATAATTTCATGAATCCTTCACCTCTCTTAAATGAAAAATGTTTCTAATACAAAAGAACAAGAAGTACATGAGTTTGAATTCATCCTTGAAATTAGTTTAATTATATTGATGTGGTGGCAACACTTTTTGTTTTTTGAATGAATGCTTGAACAGTGCATATTTTGATCTTGTTGTTTATGAATGTTAAAATTGTTGGCTCTTGAAAGAATGATGAACAAAGAGAAATGTTATTGATAATCTGAAAAATCATGAAATTGATTCTTGAAGCAAGAAAAGCAGTAAAAAAATAAAAAAACAAAAAAAAAAGAAAAAGAAAAAGCAAGCAGAAAAATCCAATAGCCCTTAAAACCAAAAGGCAAGGGTAAAAAAGGATCCAAGGCTTTGAGCATCAATGGATAGGAGGGACCAAGGAAATAAATCCAGGCCTAAGCGGCTAAATCAAGCTGTCCTTAACCATGTGTTTGTGGCATGCAGGTCCAAGTGAAAAGTTTGAGACTGAGTGGTTAAAGTCGTGATCCAAAGCAAAAGAGTGTGCTTAAAAACTCTGGACACCTCTAATTGGGGACTTTAGCAAAGCTAAGTCACAATCTGAGAAGGTTCACCCAGTTATGTGTCTGTGGCATTTATGTATCCGGTGGTAATACTGGAAATCAAAGTGCTTAGGGCCACGGCCAAGACTCATAAAGTAGCTGTGTTCAAGAGTCAACATACTAAACTAGAAGAATCAATAACACTATCTGAATTCTGAGTTCCTATAGATGCCAATCATTCTAAACTTCAAAGGATAAAGTGAGATGCCAATACGGTTCAGAAGCAAAAAGCTACTAGTCCCGCTCATCTAATTAGAACTAAGCTTCATTGATATTTTGGAATTTATAGTATATTCTATTCTTTTTATCCTATTTGATTTTCAGTTGCTTGGGGACAAGCAACAATTTAAGTTTGGTGTTGTGATGAGCGGATAATTTATACGCTTTTTGGCATTGTTTTTAGGTAGTTTTTAGTAGGTTCTAGCTACTTTTTAGTATATTTTTATTAGTTTTTAGGAAAAATTCATATTTCTGGACTTTACTATGAGTTTGTGTGTTTTTCTGTGATTTCAGCTATTTTCTGGCTGAAATTGAGGGAGCTGAGCAAAAATCTGATTTAGGCTGAAAAAGGACTGCTGATGCTGTTGGATTCTGACCTCCCTGCACTCGGAATGGATTTTTTGGAGCTACAGGAGTCCCATTGGCGCTCTCTCAATTGTGTTGGAAAGTAGACATCCAGGGCTTTCCAGCAATATATAATAGTCCATACTTTGCGCGAAGATAGATGACGTAAACTGGCGTTTAACGCCAGTTCCATGTTGCATTCTAGCGTTCAGCGCCAGAAACAGGTTGCAAGTTGGAGTTGAACGCCAGAAACAGGTTACAACCTGGCGTTTAACTCCAGAAACAGCCCAGGCACGTGAGAAGCTCAAGTCTCAGCCCCAGCACAAACCAAGTGGGTCCCAGAGTGGATTCTGCACCATCTATCTTAGTTTACTCATTTCTGTAAACCTAGGTTACCAGTTTAGTATTTAAACAACATTTAGAAACTTATTTTGTATCTCATGACATTTTAGATCTGAATTTTGTATTCTCTGACGGCATGAGTCTTTTAAACTCCATTGTTGGGGGTGAGGAGCTCTGCAGCGTCTCGATGAATTAATGCAATGATTTCTTTTTTCCATTCAAACACGCTTGTTTCTATCTAAGATGCTAATTCGTACTTAACTGTGATGGATGTGATGATCCGTCACACTCATCACCATTCTCAAACCTATGAATGTGTGCTGACAAACACCTCCATTCTACATTAGATTGAATGAGTATCTCTTAGATTCCTTAATCAGAATCTTCATGGAATAAGCTAGAATCCATTGGCAGCATCCTTGAGAATTCAGAAAGTCTAAACCTTGTCTGTGGTATTCTGAGTAGGATTCAGGGATTGGATGACTGTGACAAGCTTCAAACTCGCGAGTGTTGGGCGTAGTGACAGACGCAAAAGGATCAATGGATCCTTGGTGGACGAAATTGTGATCACATGTTCTTTGTTTATAAAGGATGTATACTCTTAGGGCACTGTTTATTTTCTTTAGTGGAATTCACAACTCCGTTCAACTAACCAGCAAGTGTACTGGGTCGTCCAAGTAATAACCTTACGTGAGTAAGGGTCGAATCCACAGAGATTGTTGGTATGAAGCAAGCTATGGTCACCTTGCAAATCTCAGTTAGGCAGATTAAATATTGATTCATGGGTTTCGAAAATTAATAATAAAATAAGAAATAATAAAAGGGATAGAAATACTTATGTAGATTCATTGGTGCATAGGAATTTCAGTTAAGTATATGAAGATGCTGTATGGCTCAAGGACGCCTGCCTTCCTACTGCTTCTACTCAATCCTTCTTACTCCTTTCCATGGCAAGCTTTGTATAGGGGTTCACCATCAGCTGTGGCTACTTTCAATCCTCTCGGGGAAATATCCTATGCGGCTGTCACTCGCACAGCTAACCAGTCTAGAGGCATCACCCATGGTTGATGGCTCCATCCCATCCTCGCAGTGAAAGCTAATGCTCACGCACTCTGTCACAGTACGGCCAATCACCGGTTGGTTCCCGCTCCTACTGGAATAGAATCCCTCTTTTGCGTCTGTCACTAACGCCCAGCAGGTTACAAGTTTGAAGCACGTCACAGTCATTCATTACCGGAATCCTACTCGGAATACCACAGACAAGGTGAGACTTTCCGGATTCCCAGGATCCTACTCGAAACACCACAGACAAGGTTGGACTTTCCGGATCCTCATAAATGCCGCCATCTATCTAGCTTATACCACGAAGATTCTGTTGGGGAATCTAAGAGATACACATTCAAGCTTGTGTTGCATGTAGAACGTAAGTGGTTGTCAATCACGCGCGTTCATAAGTGAGAATGATGATGAGGGTTATCTAACTCATCACATTCATCATATTCTTGGGTACGAATGAATATCTTGGAATAAGAATAAGAGAGATTTGAATAAAAGAAAATAGAACTTCATTAATACTTAAGGTACAGCAGAGCTCCACACCCTTAATCTATGGTGTGCAGAAACTCCACCGTTGAAAATACATAAGCAAAAGGTTCAGGCATGGCCGAATGGCCAGCCCCCAAAACGTGATCACAGGATAGAAAATACAATCCAGAATGT
The DNA here is from genome assembly GCF_014773155.1 of Arachis stenosperma. Lineage (NCBI taxonomy): Eukaryota > Viridiplantae > Streptophyta > Magnoliopsida > Fabales > Fabaceae > Arachis > Arachis stenosperma. The sequence continues at coordinate 1,051,047 of NW_026651370.1, forward strand.
CTCATACAATAGTAAGAGGTCCTATATATACTAGACTAGCTACTAGGGTTTACATGAGTAAGTAATTGATGCATAGATCCACTTCCGGGGCCCACTTGGTGTATGTTTGGGCTGAGCTTGATCAATCCACGTGTAGAGGCATTTCTTGGCGTCAAACATCAGGTTATGACGTGTTTTGGGCGTTCAACTCCGGATCATGACGTTTTTCTGGCGTTTAACTCCAGACAGCAGCGTGTACTTGGCGTTTAGCGCCAAGTTACGTCGTCATTCTTCGAACAAAGTATGGACTATTATATATTGCTGGAAAGCCCTGGATGTCTACTTTCCAACGCCGTTGAGAGCGCGCCATTTAAAGTTCTGTAGCTCCAGAAAATCCATTTCGAGTGCAGGGAGGTCAGAATCCAACAGCATCAGCAGTCCTTTTGTCAGCCTTTTTCAGAGTTTTGCTCAAATCCCTCAATTTCAGTCAGAATTTACCTGAAATCACAAAAAACACACAAACTCATAGTAAAGTCCAGAAATGTGAATTTAACATAAAAACTAATGAAAACATCCCTAAAAGTAGCTTAAACTTACTAAAAACTATATAAAAACAATGCCAAAAAGCGTATAAATTATCCGCTCATCACAACACCAAACTTAAATTGTTGCTTGTCCCAAGCAACTGAAAATCAATTAGGATAAAAAGAAGAGAATATACTATAAAGTCCAAATATCAATGAATATTAATTTTATTACATGAGCGGGACTTGTAGCTTTTGCCTCTGAACAGTTTTGGCATCTCACTTTTTCCTTTGAAGTTCAGAGTGATTGGCATCTCTAGGAACTTAGAATTTGGATAGTGTTATTGACTTTCCTAGTTAAGCATGTTGATTCTTGAACACAGCTACTTTTGAGTCTTGGCTGTGGCCCTAAGCACTTTGTTTTCCAGTATTACCACCGGATACATAAATGCCACAGACACATAACTGGGTGACCTTTTCAGATTGTGACTTAGCTTTGCTAGAGTCCCCAGTTAGTGGTGTCCAGAGCTCTTAAGCACACTCTTTAGCTTAAGATCACGACTTTAACCATTCAGTCTTAAGCTTTTCACTTGGACTTTCATGACACAAGCACATGGTTAGGGACAGCTTGATTTAGCCACTTAGGCCTGGATTTAATTTCCTTGGGCCCTCCTATCCATTGATGCTCAAAGCCTTGGATCCTTGCTTTAAAATTTTCGCCACAATTTTTTTTTTCACTGCTTTTTCTTGCTTCAAGAATCAATTTCATGATGTTTTTCAGATCATCAATAACATTTCTCTTTGTTCCTCATTCTTTCAAGAACCAACAATTTTAACACTCATAAACAACAAGATCAAAAGATATATGCACTGTTCATTCATTCATTCAGAAAACAAAAAGCATTGTCACCACATCAATATAATCAAACTAAATTCAATAATAATTTCGAAAATTATGTACTTCTTGTTCTTTTGAATTAAAACATTTTTCTTTTTAAGAGAGGTGAAGGACTAATGGAATTTATTCATAGCTTTAAGGCATGGTTACATACTAATGATCATGAAATAAAGACACAAAACATAGATAAACACAATAATTAAAAACCGAAAAACAGAAAGAAATAAAGAACAAGGAATGAATCCACCTTTAGTGGCGTCTTCTTCTTGAAGGTCCAACAATGTCCTTAAGCTCTTCTATGTCCCTTCCTTGCCTTTGTTGCTCCTCCCTCATTGCTCTTTGATCTTCTCTTATTTCTTGGAGAATGATGGAGTGCTCATGATGTTCTACCCTTAATTGTTCACATTATGGCTCAAATCTTCTAAGGAGGTGTTGAGTTGCTCCCAATAGTTGTTGGAGGAAAGTGCATTCCTTGAGGCATTTGTTGATGATGAACTTCCTCATGTTCTTCTTGAGGGCCGTGAGGAACTTCTCTTGTTTGCTCCATCTTTTCTTGGTGATGGGCTTGTCTTCTTCAATGGAGACATCTCCTTCTATGATAACTCTAGCTGAGTAACATAGATGGCATATAAGGTGGGGGAAGGCTAGCCGTGCCATGTATGAAGGCTTGTCAGCTATTTTGTAGAGTTCATTGGAGATGACTTCATGAACTTCCACCTCCTCTCCAATCATGATGCTATGAACCATGATGGCCTGATCCACAGTAACTTCAGATCGGTTGCTTGTAGGGATGATGGATCTTTGAATGAACTCCAACCATCCTCTAGCTACAGGCTTGAGGTCCAGTCTTCTTAGTTGGATTGGCTTGCCCTTGGAGTCTACTCTCCATTGGGCGCCTTCCACACATATGTCCATAAGGACTTGGTCCAACCTTTGGTTAAAGTTGACCCTTCTTGTGTAGGGGCGTTCATCACCTTGCATCATGGGTAAGTGAAACGCCAACCTCACATTTTCCGGACTAAAATCCAAGTATTTCCCCCTAACCATTGTGAGATAATTCTTTGGGCTTGGGTTCATACTTTGGTCATGGTTCCTAGTGATCCATGCATTGGCATAGAACTCTTGAACCATTAGAATTCCGACTTGTTGCATGGGGTTGGCTAAGACTTCCCAACCTCTTCTTTGAATTTCATGTCGGATCTCCGGATACTCATTTTTCTTGAGTTTGAAAGGGACCTCAGGGATCACCTTCTTCTTTGCCACAACCTCATAGAAGTGGTCTTGGTGGCTCTTGGAGATGAATCTCTCCTTCTCCATGACTCGGAAGTGGAAGCTTTTGCCTTCCCTTTTCCTTTTCTTGAAGGAACTCCGGTCTTGGGTGCCATTGATGGTGAATGAAAAATAAAAAGCTTAGGCTTTTTACCACACCAAACTTAAAATTTGCTCGTCCTCGAGCAAGAAAGAAAAGAAAGGTAGAAGAAGAAGAGAATATGGAAGAGAGGGAGAGAGTAGGTTCGGCTATGTGGGTGAAGAAGGGGTTTGTGTTGTGTGAAAATGAAGAAGAATGGAGGGTATTTATAGGGAGAGGGGAGGGTTAGTGTTCGGCCATTTTGGGTGGGAATGGTTGGGAAATTGAATTTGAATTTTATGGAGGTAGGTGGGGTTTATGGGGAAGAGGGGGTTGATGTGAATGGTGAATGGGGTAATTGGGAATTGTGACATGGGGAATCACATCACACAAAACTAGGATTGGGAATAAGGTGGGAATATGTTAGGTGGGGATCCTGTGGGTCCACAGATCCTGTAGTGGGGATCCTGTGGGTCCCAGATCCTGAGGTGAAAACAATACCATTCCTTCACCATATAGGCATGTAACATGCCTTCATGCATCATTCTGGCGTTCAAACGCCCTTTGATGCACGTTCTGGGCGTTAAACGCCCATGTGATGCATGTTCTGGGCGTTAAACGCCCATGTGATGCTTGTTTCTGGCGTTGAACGCCAGTTTCAAGCTTGTTTCTGGCGTTCAGCGCCAGATTGTCCTCTGTGCGCATCCTGGCGTTAAACGCCAGGATGTAGCTTGTTTTGGGCGTTCAGCGCCAGAATGGTGCTCTGTTCTGGCGTTGAACGCCGGCCAGATGCACCTTCTGGGCGTTGAACGCCAGCCCGTGCGTCCTCCAGGGTGAAAAATTTTTTTCTTCTGTTTTTGACTCTGTTTTTAATTTTTTGATTTTTTTCGTGACTTCTCATGATCATGTACCTAATTAAACACAAAAATAACAAAGAAACAAAATAATAAATTAGATAAATAAAATTGAGTTGCCTCCCAACAAGCGCTTCTTTAATGTCATAGCTTGACAGTGGCTCTCATGGAGCCACAAGGTGATCAGGTCAACTTAAGTGTGGTATTCCCAACACCAAACTTAGAGTTTGGATATGGGGTTTGGACACCAAACTTAGAGTTTGGTTGTGGCTTCACAACACCAAACTTAGAGTTTGACTGTGTGGGCTCTTCTTGACTATGACTGAGAGAAGTTCTTCATGCTTACTCTCTTTGTCACAAAGGGATGGCCATGTGCCTGAAACACAAGGTAATCCCATTCAATTGAAGGACTAACTCACCTCTGTTGACATCTATCACAGCTCCTGCTGTGGCTAGGAAAGGTCTTCCTAGGATGATGCATTCATCATCTTCCTTCCTAGTGTCTAGGATTATGAAATCAGTAGGGATGTAAAGGCCTTCACCTTCACTAGCACGTCCTCTACTATTCCATAAGCTTGTCTTATGGACTTATCTGCCAATTGTAATGAGACAAGGCAGGTTGTACCTCAATGATTCCCAGCTTCTCCATCACAGAGAGTGGCATAAGATTTATCCCTGACCCAAGATCACATAGCTTTTTCAAAGCTCTGGTGCCAATGGTGCAAGGTATTAGAACTTGCCAGGATCTTGCTTCTTTTGAGGTAGGGTTCTCTGATCCAAGTATCTAGTTCACTAATGAGCAGGGAGGTTCATTTTCCCAAGTCTCATTACCAAACAGCTTGGCATTCAGCTTCATGATAGCTCCTAAGTATTGAGCAACTTGCTCTCCAGTCACATCTTCATTCTCTTCAGAGGATGAATATTCTTCAGGCTCATGAATGGCAGAAGGAGATTTAAAGGAATCTCTATGGTCTCTAGATGAGCCTCAGATTCCCCAGGATCCTTTATAGGAAACTCCTTCTTGCTTGAGGACGTCCCAGGAGGTCTTCCTCACTAGGATTTTCGTCCTCCTCCTCCTTAGTGCATTCGGCCACTTCGATTAAATCAATGGCCTTGCACTCTCCTTTTGGATTTTCTTCTGTATTACTTGGGAGAGTACTGGAGGTGTCAATGACTTTCTTACTCAGCTGGCCCACTTGTGCCTCCAGATTTCTAATGGAGGATCTTGTTTCATTCATGAAACTAAAGTGGCCTTTGACAGATCAGAGACTATATTTGCTAAATTAGAATTGTTTTGTTCAGAGTTCTCTGTCTGTTGCTGAGAAGATGATGGATATGGCTTGCTATTGTTCAGCCTATTGCGTCCACCATTGTTAAACCTTGTTGAGGTTTTTGTTGATCCTTCCAGAGAAATTTGGATGATTTCTCCATGATGAGTTATAGGTGTTTCCATAAGGTTCACCTAAGTAATTAACCTCTGCCAGGCAGGGTTCTCATATCATAAGCTTCTTCAGAAGCTGCCTCTCTAGTACTATTGGATGCATGTTGCAATCCATTCAGATTTTGAGAGATCATGTTGACCTGTTGAGTCAACATTTTGTTCTGAGCCAATATGGCATTCAGAGCATCAATTTCAAGAACTCCTTTCTTTTGAGGTACCCCATTATTCACGGAATTCCTCTCAGAGGTGTACATAAACTGGTTGTTTGCAACCATGTCAATGAGTTCTTGAGCCTCTTCAGGCATTTTCTTCGGTGAATAGATCCACCTGCAGAATGGTCTAGTGATATTTTCGAAACTCAGAGAGACCAATAGAATATATCTAATATGGTCCATTCTGAGAACATGTCAGATGGACATCTTTTGGTCAGCTGCTTGTATCTTTCCCAAGCTTCATAGAGGGATTCACCATCTTTTTGTTTGAAGGTTTGAACATCCACTCTCAGCTTGCTCAGCTTTTGAGGAGGAAAGAACTTATCTAAGAATGCAGTGACAAGCTTATCCCATGAGTCCAGGCTATCCTTGGGTTGTGAATCCAACCATACTCTAGCTCTGTCTCTTACAGCAAAAGGAAAAGCAAGAGTCTGTAGACTTCAGGATTAACTCCATTTGTCTTTACAGTGTCACAGATCTACAAGAACTCAGTTAAAAACTGGTAAGGATCTTCAGATGGAAGTCCATAAAACTTGCAGTTTGTTGCATTAAAGCAACTAGTTGAGGCTTAAGCTCAAAGTTATTGGCTCCAATGGCAGGAATGGAGATGCTTCTTCCATCAAACTTGGACGTTGGCTTAGTGAAGTCACCAAGAATTCTCCTTGCATTATTATTATTATTTTCGGCTGCCATCTCTTTCTCTTGTTCGAAAATTTCAAGAAGGTCTCTTCTGGATTGTTGTAATTTAGCTTCTTTTAATTTTCTCTTCAGAGTCCTTTCAGGTTCTGGATCAATTTCAACAAGAGTGCCTTTATCCCTGTTCCTGCTCATATGAAAGAGAAGAAAACAAAAAGAAAAAGGAATCCTCTATGTCACAGTATAGAGATTCCTTTATGTTAGTAGAAAAAGAAAGGGGTGGAAGAAGAGGAGGAGACAAAGAATGTAATGTAATGGAAGAAACACAACTGTGAGGATGGCAGAGATGTTAGGATATGAATGAAGAGAGGTGAAGAGAAGTGTTAGTAATTAAATAATTAAATAGAAGAAGAGAAGAGGGAGAAATTCGAAATTAATTTTTGAAAAGAGTTAGTGATTTTCGAAAATAGAGATAACATAAGATTAAAATTAAAATTTAAAACATGAAACAATTAATTAATTAAAAAGAATTTTTTGAAAAAGAGAGAGATATTTTCGAAAATAGAAGAGAGAAGTAGTTAGGTGGTTTTGAAAAAGATAAGAAACAAACAAAAAGTTAGTTAGTTGATTGAAAAAGATTTGAAATCAAAATTTAAAAAGGATAAGAAGATAAGAAGTTAGACAAGAGATTTTGAAACCAAATTTTGAAAAAGGTAAAGTTAAAAGATAAAAGAAAAAGATTTTTAAGAAAAAGATATTTGAAAAGATTTAATTTTTAAAATTACTTAACTAACAAGAAACTACAAGATAAGATTCTAGAACTTTAAAGATTGAACCTTTTTTAACAAGTAAGTAACAAACTTCAAATTTTGAACCAATCACTTAATTGTTAGTTTGATTTTCGAAAATTTGATAAAAAGATAAGAAAAGATTTTGAAAAATTTTTTGAAATTTTCGAGAATTATAAAAGAATGAAAAAGATATGATTTTTGAAAAAGATTTTGAAAAGAAAAGATTTTTAAAATTGAATTTTGACTTGACTTGTAAGAAAATACTAATTTTAAAATTTTTGACCAAGTCAACCCAAAATTTCGAAAATTTGGAGGGAAATAAGGAAAAGATATTTTTTTGATTTTTGAATTTTTAATTATGAGAGAGAAAACAACAAAAATACTCAATGCATGAAATTTTTAGATCAAAACCATGAATGCATGCAAGAGTGCTATGAATGTCAAGATGAACACCAAGAACACTTTGAAGATCATGATGAACATCAAGAACATAATTTTGAAAAATTTTTTTATGCAAAGAAAACATGCAAGACACCAAACTTAGAAATCTTTAATGCATGGAAAATATGAATGCAAAAATGCACATGAAAAACAAGAAAAGACACAAACAAGAAATCATCAAGATCAAACAAGAAGACTTGTCAAGAACAACTTGAAGATCATGAAGAACACTATGAATGCATGGGATTTTCGAAAAATGCAAGAAAAATTTTAAAGCATGCAATTGACGCCAAACTTAAAATTGACTCAAGACTCAAACAAGGAACACAAATATTTTTGGTTTTTTGATTTCTAATTTTTTGGAATTTTTATTAATTTTTTCGAAAATAAAGTTTAGAAAAACGAAAAATAAAAGAAAATTTTGAAAAAGATTTTTGAAAAGAAAATTACCTAATCTGAGCAACAAGATGAACCGTCAGTTGTCCATACTCGAACAATCCCCGGCAACGGCGCCAAAACTTGGTGGACGAAATTGTGATCACATGTTCTTTGTTTATAAAGGATGTATACTCTTAGGGCACTGTTTATTTTCTTTAGTGGAATTCACAACTCCGTTCAACTAACCAGCAGTGTACTGGGTCGTCCAAGTAATAACCTTACGTGAGTAAGGGTCGAATCCACAGAGATTGTTGGTATGAAGCAAGCTATGGTCACCTTGCAATCTCAGTTAGGCAGATTAAATATTGATTCATGGGTTTCGAAAATTAATAATAAATAAGAAATAATAAAAGGGATAGAAATACTTATGTAGATTCATTGGTGCATAGGAATTTCAGTTAAGTATATGAAGATGCTGTATGGCTCAAGGACGCCTGCCTTCCTACTGCTTCTACTCAATCCTTCTTACTCCTTTCCATGGCAAGCTTTGTATAGGGGTTCACCATCAGCTGTGGCTACTTTCAATCCTCTCGGGGAAATATCCTATGCGGCTGTCACTCGCACAGCTAACCAGTCTGGAGGCATCACCCATGGTTGATGGCTCCATCCCATCCTCGCAGTGAAAGCTAATGCTCACGCACTCTGTCACAGTACGGCCAATCACCGGTTGGTTTCCCGCTCCTACTGGAATAGAATCCCTCTTTTGCGTCTGTCACTAACGCCCAGCAGGTTACAAGTTTGAAGCACGTCACAGTCATTCATTACCGGAATCCTACTCGGAATACCACAGACAAGGTGAGACTTTCCGGATTCCCAGGATCCTACTCGAACACCACAGACAAGGTTGGACTTTCCGGATCCTCATAAATGCCGCCATCTATCTAGCTTATACCACGAAGATTCTGTTGGGGAATCTAAGAGATACACATTCAAGCTTGTGTTGCATGTAGAACGTAAGTGGTTGTCAATCACGCGCGTTCATAAGTGAGAATGATGATGAGGGTTATCTAACTCATCACATTCATCATATTCTTGGGTACGAATGAATATCTTGGAATAAGATAAGAGATTGAATAAAAGAAAATAGAACTTCATTAATACTTAAGGTACAGTAGAGCTCCACACCCTTAATCTATGGTGTGCAGAAACTCCACCGTTGAAAATACATAAGCAAAAGGTTCAGGCATGGCCGAATGGCCAGCCCCCAAAACGTGATCACAGGATAGAAAATACAATCCAGGATGTCTCATACAATAGTAAGAGGTCCTATATATACTAGACTAGCTACTAGGGTTTACATGAGTAAGTAATTGATGCATAGATCCACTTCCGGGGCCCACTTGGTGTATGTTTGGGCTGAGCTTGATCAATCCACGTGTAGAGGCATTTCTTGGCGTCAAACTTCAGGTTATGACGTGTTTTGGGCGTTCAACTCCGGATCATGACGTTTTTCTGGCGTTTAACTCCAGACAGCAGCGTGTACTTGGCGTTTAGCGCCAAGTTACGTCGTCATTCTTCGAACAAAGTATGGACTATATATATTGCTGGAAAGCCCTGGATGTCTACTTTCCAACGCCGTTGAGAGCGCGCCATTTAGAGTTCTGTAGCTCTAGAAAATCCATTTTGAGTGCAGGGAGGTCAGAATCCAACAGCATCAGCAATCCTTTGTCAGCCTTTTTCAGAGTTTTGCTCAAATCCCTCAATTTCAGTCAGAATTTACCTGAAATCACAGAAAAACACAAAACTCATAGTAAAGTCCAGAAATGTGAATTTAACATAAAAACTAATGAAAACATCCCTAAAAGTAGCTTAAACTTACTAAAAACTATATAAAAACAATGCCAAAAAGCGTATAAATTATCCGCTCATCAATCCTATTCCGACATGATCGAGAACCGACAGATGATTAGCCGTGCTGTGACAGAGTATTTGGACCATTTTCACTGAGAGGATGGGAAGTAGCCATTGACAATGGTGATGCCCTACATACAGCTTGCCATGGAAGGAGCCTTGCATGTATGAAAGTGAGAAAGCATTATGTTGCAGGAATTCAGAGGACAAAGCATCTCCAAAACTCCAACATATTCTCCATTATTGCGTAACAATTATTTATTTTATGCCCTTTCATTCTTTTTACAATTGAAATTAAAGAACCTTATTGGTATCCTGACTAAGAATAATAAGATAACCAAACCTTGCTTTAAGCCAACAATCTCCGTGGGATTCGACTCTTACTCACGTAAGGTATTACTTGGACGACCCAGTGCACTTGCTGGTCAGTTGTGCGGAATTACAACGTTTGAAGTAATTTTCGTGCACCAGACTCACAGCCTAAAGATAGCCTGGACTCATGGGATAAGCTGGTCGCGGCCTTCTTGGCTAAGTTCTTTCCTCCTCAAAAGCTGAGCAACCTTAGAGTGGATGTTTAGACCTTCAAACAAAAAGATGGTGAATCCCTCTATGAAGCTTGGAAAAGATACAAGCAGATGACCAAAAGGTATCCTTCTGACATGCTTTCAGAGTGGCCCGTTCTGGATATATTCTATTATGGTCTATCTGAGTTCTCTAAGATGTCACTGGACCATTCTGCAGGTGGATTCATTCACCTAAAGAAAACGCCTGCAGAAGCTCAAGAACTTATTGACATGGTTGCTAATAACCAATTCATGTACACTTCTGAGAGGAATTCCGTGAATAATGGGACACCTCAGAGGAAGGGAGTTCTTGAAATTGATGCTCTGATGCCATATTGGCTCAAAACAAAATGTTGACTCAACAAGTCAACATGATTTCTCAATGTCTGAATGGATGGCAAAATGCATCCAACAGTACTAAAGAGGCATCTTCTGAAGAAGAAGCTTATGATCCTGAGAACCCTGCAATGGCAGAGGTAAATTACATGGGTGAACCGTATGGAAACACCTATAATTCATCATGAGAAATCATCCAAATTTCTCATGGAAGGATCAACAAATGCCTCAACAAGGCTTTAATAATGGTGGAAGAAACAGGCTTAGTAATAGCAAGCCTTTTCCATCATCTTCTCAGCAACAGACAAAGAATTCTGAGCAGAGCACCTCTAACTTAGCAAACATAGTCTCTGATCTATCTAAGGCCACTTTAAGTTTCATGAGTGAAACAAGGTCCTCCATCAGAAATTTGGAGGCATAAGTGGGCCAGCTGAGTAAGAAAGTCACAGAAACTCCTCCTAGTACTCTCCCAAGCAATACTGAAGAAAATCCAAAAGAGAGTGCAAGGCCATTGATATAATCAACATGGCCGAACCTAGAGAGGAAGGAGAGGACGTGAATCCCAATGAGGAAGACCTCATGGGACGTCTCTCAAGCAAGAAGGAGTTCCCTATTGAGGACCCAAAGGAATCTGAAGGTCATATAGAGACCACAGAGATCCCATTAAACCTTTTTGCCATTCATGAGCTCTGAAGACTATTCTTCCTCTGAAGAGGATGAAGATGTAACTGGAGAGCAAGTTGCTCAATATCTAGGAGCTATCATGAAGCTGAATGCCAAGCTGTTTAGTAATGAGACTTGGAAGGTTAACCTCCCTTGCTCATTAGTGAACTAGATACATGGGTTCAGCAAACTTTACCTCAAAAGAAACAGGATCCTGGTAAATTCTTAATACCCTGTACCATAGGCACCATGACCTTTGAGAGGCTCTGTGTGACCTAAGGTCAAGCATAAATCTTATGCCACTCTGTAATGGAGAAGCTGGGGATCATTGAGGTACAACCTGCCACATTCTCATTACAGATGGCAGACAAGTCAGTAAGACAAGCTTATGGATTAGTAAAGGACGTGTTAGTGAAGGTTGAAGGCCTTTACATCCCTGCTGATTTCATAATCTTAGACACTAGGAAGGAGGAGGAGGAATGCATCATCCTTGGAAGACCTTTCCTTGCCACAACAGGAGCTGTGATAGATGTTAACAGAGGAGAATTAGTCCTTCAATTGAATGGGGACTACCTTGTAACCCAAGGGTTCTTCTGTATACATGGAGAGGAAGCATGAAAAGCTTCTCTCAAGACAGAGTCAAACAAAGCCCCCACAATCAAACTCTAAGTTTGGTGTTGGGAGGCCACAGCCAAACTCTAAGTTTGGTGTTGAATCCCCACATCCAAACTCTAAGTTTGGCGTTGGGAGTCTACAACATTGACCTGATCACTTGTGAGGCTCCATGAGAGCCCACTGTTAGGCTATTGACATTAAAAAAGTGCTTATTGGGAGGCAACCCAACTTTTATTTATCTAATTTTATTTTTATTTTATTGTTCTTTTAGTTTTATTAGGTTCATGATCATGTGGAGTCACAAAATAAATACTAAAATTAAAAAACAGAATCAAAAACAGCAGAAGAAACATCACACCTTGGAGGAAGGACTTACTGGCATTTAAACACCAGTAAGGAGCATCTGGCTGGCGTTCAACGCCAGAACAGAGCATGGATCTGGCGTGAACGCCAGAAACAAGCAACAGTCTGGCGTTTGAATGCGAGGATTACACCATGAGGAGAGCTGGCGCTGAATGCCAGAAACAAGCATGGAACTGGCGTTCAACGCCAGAAACATGCTACAGATGGGCATTGAACGCCCAAAACAAGCATAGAGCTGGCGTTTAACGCCAGAACAAGCATCAATCTGGCGTTAAACGCCAGGATTGCATGCAGAGGGCGTTTTACATGCCTTATTGGTGCAGGGATGTAAATTCTTGACAACTCAGGATCTGTGAACCCAACATGATCATCTCAGGATCTGTGGACCCCACAGGATCCCCACCTACCTCAACTCACCTTTTTTCCTCTTCACACAATCCAATAAACACTCTTCCCCAAAAACTCTTCACCAATCACCTCAATCTTTCTCTTCCCATCACCTCTTCACCACTCACATCCATCCACCCTTCCCCGTAAACCCCACATACCTTCAAAATTCAAAATCCCTTTCCCACCCAAACCACCCAATATAGCCGAACCTTAACCCCTCTCCCTCCACTATATAAACCCCTCAATTCTTCTTCATTTTCACACAACACAACCCTCTCTTCTCCTCCTTGGCCGAAACAAACCCTCTCCCTCTCCTCCATATCTTCTTCTTCTTCATCTACTCTTTCTTTTCTTGCTCGAGGGCGAGCAATATTATAAGTTTGGTGTGGTAAAAGCATAGCTTTTTTTTGTTTTTCCATAACCACCTATGGCACCTAAGGCCGGAGAAACCTCTAGAAAAAGGAAAGGGAAGACAAAAGCTTCCACCTCCGAGTCATAGGAGATGGAGAGATTCATCTCCAAAGCCCATCAAGACCACTTCTATGAAGTTGTGGCCAAGAAGAAGGTGATCCCAGAGGTCCCTTTCAAAATCAAGAAAAATGAGTATCTGGAAATCCGACATGAGATCCAAAGAAGAGGTTGGGAAGTTCTGACCAACCCCATTCAACAAGTCGGAATCCTAATGGTTCAAGAGTTCTATGCCAATGCATGGATCACTAGGAACCATGATCAAAGTATGAACCCGAATCCAAAGAATTATCTTACAATGGTTCGGGGGAAATACTTAGATTTTAGTCCGGAAAATGTGAGGTTGTCATTCAACTTGCCCATGATGCAAGGAGATGCACACCCCTACCCTAGAAGGGTCAACTTTGATCAAAGGTTGTACCAAGACCTTATGGACATATGTGTGGAAGGAGCTCAATGGAAAAGAGACTCCAAAGGCAAGCCGGTTCAATTAAGAAGACTGGACCTCAAGCCTATGGCTAGAGGATGGTTGGAGTTCATCCAACGCTCCATCATCCCCACTAGCAACCGATTCGAAGTTACTATGGATCGGGCCATCATGATCCATAGCATCATGATTGGAGAAGAAGTAGAAGTTCATGAAGTCATCTCCCTTGAATTCTATAAAATAGCCGAAAAGCCCTCTACCTTGGCAAGGCTAGCTTTTCCTCATCTTATTTGCCATCTATACTACTCAGCTGGAGTCATCATAGAAGGAGATATCCTCATTGAGGAGGACAAGCCCATCACTAAGAAAAGAATAGAGCAAACAAGAGAGCCCACTCATGGATCCCAAGAGACGCATGAGGAAGCTCATCACCAAGGAATCCCAGAGATGCCTCAAGGGATGCACTCTCCTCCCAACAACTATTGGGAATAACTCAACACTTCTCTAGAAGATTTGAGTTACAATATGGATCAATTAAGGGTGAAACATTAAGAGCACTCTGATGATTGGATTTTTGACGGTTTAGAATTTCACTAATGAATTTTCGTTGTAAAGTATAGTTCCTAAACCAAACAATAATCCTTTCATACAAAAAGTTGTTTGTCACTAGTACAAACCCCTAAAATTTATAAACTGAAGTATTGGAACCTCGGGTCGTTCTCCCTAGGACTTACAATAAAGTGTCTTGTTATTGGTTGTGAGTTATTTTGGGGTTTTTGAGATTTTATACAAGAAATATAAATGGCAAAGGAAATAAACTAACAACTAACAAAGCTCTTGGCAAGATATGAGAACTAGAAGTCCTATCCTAGTTATCCTCCTCAATTGTGATGAGAATTGTTCATTGCTCCCACTTAGTTAACCTCTAACCATGGAGGAAAGTCAAGTGGATGAATCAATTTGATTCCTCAAGTCCTAATCAACTCCTAAAGGAATGACTAGTTTTAGAGGCATTCAAATCAATTAGCAATCTCTAATTATCAATCAACAAAGGAATTAGATAACTCAAGAGTCACTAATCACTCTACCAAAGCCAAGAGGAACAAAATCTATACTAAAATCCAACCAAGCATTTCATCAAACACTTGGAAGGCACCAAAGAAAAGCATAGTAAATTGACAACAAGAATGAAATCTAACAACAATTATTGAAAGGAATTAACAACAACAATTAAAAGAAACACATTTTTATTATGAATTACCTTTTATTGAATTGGAAGAAAGTAGAAGGAATAATACTAGATCTACAACAAAATATAAGAACAACATAAAGGAAATTACAACAAAAGAATAGAAAAAGATGAATGTAGCAACAAATAATTGAGAGATAGAAGTGGAAGGAAGCAAAGATTAAAACCTAGATCTAAGAACTAAACCTAATCCTAATCCTAATCCTAGAGAGAAGTGAGAGCTTCTCTCTCTAAAAACTAGTTCTAACTACTTCTAAAACTAAACTATGATTAATGATCAAAAGTATGTTGATTCCTCTTCAATCCTTGGCTTAAATAGCATAAAAAATGAGTTGGATTGGGCCCACAAGGCTTCTAAAATCGCTGGCCACGTGTTGCATTAAGTGGGTCATGTGCCACCATCGGCGCGTCCGTGTACCGTGCGCGTGCGCGCACCTATGCGCGATGCAACTATGGTAAATCTTATATCGTTTCGAAGCCCCGGATGTTAGCTTTCCAACCCAACTAGAACCGCATCATTTGGACCTCTGTAGCTCGAGTTATGGTCGTTTAAGTGCGAAGAGGTCGGCTTGACAGCTTTCCGGTTCTTTCATTTCTTCATAAGTTCTCCAACTTTTCATGCTTTCTTTCTTCATTCCCTTGATCCAATCTTTGCCTTCTAACTCTGAAATCACTTAGCAAACATATCAAGGCATCTACTAGAATCAAGGTGAATTAAATTTAGCTATTTTGAGTCCTAAAAAGCATGTTTTCACTCTTAAGCACAATTAAAGGAGAATATACAAAACCATGCTATTTCATTGCATAAATGTGGGTAAAAGGTTATAAAATCTCCTAAATCAAGCATAAGATAAGCCCTACAAATGGGGTTTATCACACTCTATCATTCTCTATGAAATTAGAGAAGATCAAAGAGCAATGAGGGAGTAGCAACAAAGGAAAGGAAAAGACACAGAAGAGCTCAAGGACATCATTGGTTCTTCAAGAAGAAAGCGCCACCATCACTAAGGTGGATTCATTCCTTGTTCTTATTTCTCTATTTTTTATTTTTATGTTATATGTTTGTCTATGTTTGTGTCTTCATTACATGATCATTAGTATTTAGCAACTATGTCTGAAGGCTATGAATAATTCTATGAATCCTTCACCTCTCTTAAATGAAAA
Source organism: Arachis stenosperma (assembly GCF_014773155.1). NCBI lineage: Eukaryota > Viridiplantae > Streptophyta > Magnoliopsida > Fabales > Fabaceae > Arachis > Arachis stenosperma. Next base: position 1,066,698 of record NW_026651370.1, read on the forward strand.
ATGTTTTTAATACAAAAGAACAAGAAGTAAATGAGTTTCGAATTTATCCTTGAATTTAGTTTAATTATATTGATGTGGTGACAATACTTTTTGTTTTTTGAATGAATGCTTAAACAGTGCATATTTTTTATCTTGTTGTATATGAATGTTAAAATTGTTGGCTCTTAAAAGAATGATGAACAAAGAGAAATGTTACTGATAATCTGAAAAATCATAAACTTGATTCTTGAAGCAAGAAAAAGCAGTGAATAGCAAAAGCTTGCGAAATAAAATATTTGGCAAAAAAATAGAAAGAAAAAGAAAAGCAAGCAGAAAAAGCCAATAGCCCTTAAAGCAAAAGGCAAGGGTAAAATGGATCCAAGGCTTTGAGCATCAATGGATAGGAGGGCCCAAGGAAATAAAATCCAGGCCTAAGCGGCTAATTCAAGCTGTCCCTAACCATGTGCTTGTGGCATGTAGGTCCAAGTGAAAAGCTTGAGACTGAGTGGTTAAAGTCGTGATCTAAAGCAAAAAGAGTGTGCTTAAGAACTCTGGACACCTCTAACTGGGGACTTTAGCAAAGCTGAGTCACAATCTGAAAAGGTTCACCTAGTTATGTGTCTATGGCATTTATGTATCTAGTGGTAATACTGGAAAACAAAGTGCTTAGGGCCACGGCCAAGACTCATAATAGTAGCTGTGTTCAAGAATCAACAAACTTAACTAGGAGAATCAATAACACTATCTGAAATTCTAAGTTCCTATAGATGCCAATCATTCTAAACTTCAAAGGAAAAAGTGAGATGCCAAAACTGTTCAAAAGCAAAAAGCTACAAGTCCCGCTCATCTAATTAGAACTAATATTCATTGATATTCTGAGATTTATAGTATGTTCTCTTCTTTTTATCCTATGTGATTTTCAGTATCTTGGGGACAAGCAATAATTTAGGTTTGGTGTTGTGATGAGCGGATAATTTATACACTTTTTGGCATTGTTTTAGGTAATTTTTAGTAGGATATAGCTACTTTTAGGGATGTTTTCATTAGTTTTTATGCTAAATTCACATTTCTGGACTTTACTATGAGTTTGTGTGTTTTTCTGTGATTTCAGGTAATTTCTGGCTGAAATTGAGGGACCTAAGCAAAACTCTAATAGAAGGCTGAAAAAGGACTGCTGATGTTGTTGGATTCTGACCTCTCTGCACGCGAAATGGATTTTCTGGAGCTACAGAACTCCAAATGGCGCGCTCTCAACGGCGTTGGAAAGTAGACATCCAGACGACGCAAACTGGCGCTCAACGCCAGTTCCATGCTGCATTCTAGAGTCAAACGCCAGAAACACGTCACAAACCAGAGTTAAAAACAGGTTACAACTTGGCGTTTAACTCCAAAAGAAGCCTCTGCACGTGTAAAGCTCAAGCTCAGCCCAAGCACACACCAAGTGGGCTTCGGAAGTGGATTTCTGCATCAATTACTTACTTCTGTAAACCCTAGTAGCTAGTCTAGTATAAATGTAACTTTTTACTATTGTATTTGTATCTCTGGACGCCTAGTCCTTAGACCTTTGGGGGGCTGGCCTCTCGGCCAAGTCTGGACCATCACTTATGTATTTTCAACGGTGGAGTTTCTACACACCATAGATTAAGGGTGTGGAGCTATGTTGTGCCTCGAGTTTCAATGCAATAACTACTATTTTCTATTCAATTCAGTTTATTCCTGTTCTAAGATATTCGTTGCACTTCAACATGATGAATGTGATGATCCGTGACACTCATCATCATTTTCACCTATGAACGCATGACTGACAACCACTTCCGTTCTACCTTAGACTGGGCGCATATCTCTTGGATTCCTTAATCAAAATCTTCGTGATATAAGCTAGAATTGTTGGCAGCATTCATGAGAATCCGAAAAGTCTAAACCTTGTCTGTGGTATTCCGAGTAGGATTCAGGGATTGAATGGCTGTGACGAGCTTCAAACTCGCGATTGTTAGGCGTGATGACAAACGCAAAAGAATCAATAGATTCTATTCCGACAAGATCGAGAACCGACAGATGATTAGCCATGCTGTGACAGAGCATTTGGACCATTTTCACTGAGAGGATGGGATGTAGCCATTGACAACGGTGATGCCCTACATACAGCTTGCCATGGAAAGGAGTAAGAAGGATTGAAGGAAGGCAGTACGAAAGCAGAGATCCAATAGGGACAAAGCATCTCTATACACTTATCTGAAATTCTCACCAATGATCTACATAGGTATTTCTATCCTTATTTTCTGTTTATTTAATATTATTATTCGAAAACTCCATAACCATTTATTATCTGCCAAACTGAGATTTACAAGATGACCATAGCTTGCTTCATTCCAACAATTTCTGTGGGATCGACCCTTACTCACGTAAGGTTTCTTACTTGGACGACCCAGTGCACTTGCTGGTTAGTTGTGCGGAGTTGTAAAGAAAGTGCTGAGTTAGTAGATGCACATACTAAGTGAATGCCATTATTAGAGATCACAATTTCGTGCACCAAACATCATGTAGACCGCTTTGTGGTTGTCAGGCACGCGGATCTTGGCTAAGCGAGTGCTGAAGATAGTGGGTGATTGTCACGGGTCACCCCCTTCAGTCTGACTTAACTGAATTAAGTACAAGAATATATCTTGGAGAAGAAGGAGGCGTGAATTAAAGAAAAAACAATAGTACTTGCATTAATTCATGAGAAACAGTAGAGCTCCTCACCTTAATCTATGAGGTGTAGAAACTCCACCGTTGAAAATACATAAGAGAAAAAGGTCTAGGCATGGCCGAATGGCCAGCCTCTCCAAAGATAATCATAAATCTCAAGGGTTCCAAAGAAGACCCCAATACAATAGTAAAAAGTGTTATTTATACTAAACTAGTAAACTAGGTTTATAGAAAATGAGTAGTTAGTGCAGAAATCTACTTCTGGGGCCCACTTGGTGTGTGATTGGGCTGAGCTTTGAAGCTTTCACGTGCATAGCCAATCCTTGGAGTTAAACGCCAGCTTGGGTGCCAGTTTGGGCGTTTAACTCCAGCTTTGGTGCCAGTTCTGGCGTTTTACGCCAGAAAAGGGTCTCTGGTGGGTGTTTGGACGCCAGTTTGGGCCATCAAATCTCAGACAAAGTATGGACTATTATCAATTGCTGGAAAGCCCAAGATGTCTACTTTCCAACGTAATTGAGAGAGTGCCAATTAAGCTTCTGTAAGTCCAGATAATCTACTTCGAGTGCAGGAGGGTTAGAATCCAACAACATCTGCAGTCCTTTCTCAGCCTCTGAATCAGATTTTTGCTCAGGTCCCTTGATAAACCACTATTTTATGGTTTATCTTGTGCTCAATTGAGTGGATTTTATCAACTCTTTACCCACTTATTCATACTATTTGTATGTTTTACATTTCCCTTCCTAATTATGTGCGTTGATTGAAAACATGCTTCTTTGGACTTATATTTGCTTATTATTAATCCTCCTTTATCACCATTAGATGCCTTGATATGTGTTAAGTGTTTTCAGAGATTACAGGGCAGGAATGGCTCAGAGGATGGAAAGGAAGCATGCAAAAGTGGAAGGAATACAAGAAGTTGGAGAAACTGCTAAGTGGTCCAGCCTGACCTCTTCGCACTCAAACGGCTATAACTTTAGCTACAGAGGTCCAAATGACGCAGTTCCAGTTGCGTTGGAAAGCTAACGTCCGGGGCCTCGATTTGATATATAATTTCTCATAGCTGCCCCAACGCCAGGTGACGCGAACGCGTGAGTCACACGGACGCGTGACCTGGCAGGAACGCAACCCGCGCGGCCGCGTGAGCCATGCGACCGCGTCACTTTTCCGCGACCTGTACGGACCAAAAAGCACTGGAAGTGACTTCTGAGCTGTTTCTGACCCAGTTTTTGGCCCAGAGTACACAGATTAGAGGCTATAAAGTGGGGGAATGCATCCATTCATCATCATGCACTCATAATTCACTTTTCATATTTTTAGATGTAGTTTTTAGTGAGAGAGGTTCTCTCCTTTCTCTCTCTTAGAATTAGGATTTAGGACTTCTCTTAGTTTTAGGAGTGACTCCCAATCACAGGTTCTTTATTTTTATTTATCCCAATTTAATTTATGAACTTTTCCATGTTAAGATTTGAATATTTTATTTAATGATATTTGAAACATTTCAGTTTATGATTGTTCCTTTTTATTATTCCCAATCTGAGGATATTGTTATTCTAGTAGATTTAGTTTTTCCCCTTTTGGCCTTGGTTAAATAATTGGTGACACTAGAGTTATCAAACTCAGTATTGATTGAAAATTGGATTTCTTCATTTCATTAATTCATATTTCAATAACTCTAGCCGTTCCCAAGGAAAGAATAGGACCTGAGGAATCAAAATTAATTTGTCCACTTAACTTACCTTCATAGTTAGAGGTTAACAAAGTGGGAGAAAAATCCAATTCTCATTACAATTGATAAGGATAACCAGGATAGGACTTCCAGTGCCCATACCTTGCCAAGAGTTTATTTTATAGTTATTTATTTATTTTTCTTATTTTTTTTGTGTGCAACATACTGCCCTCTTACTTCCAAAACCCCAATTTTACCTTTTTCATTGCCAACAATAAGAACATACCTCCCTGCAATTCCTTGAGAAGACGACCCGAGGTTTAAATACTCGGTTAACAATTTTTAAAGGGGTTTGTTACTTGTGACAACCAAAACGTTTGCACGAAGGGATTTCTGTTAGTTTAGAAGCTGTATCTACAACGCGAATATTTTTGATAATTCTTTACTAGCAAAAATCCTAACGTCAAAATAGCGCCGTTGCCGGGGAATTGCAAACGTGTGCCTTATTATTGGTTATTGTAAATATTTTTCTAAAATTTTTTTTTTCTTTTACTTGTTTATTTGTTTCTCCTTTTCCCCCTTATTTCTGATAACTACTATGAATTCTCACCCCTCTCGCTTTGAGTTTGGTTCTAACTTTGTTGAAGGAAATAGAAACCACAGCAGGAATATGCATCAAGGTCAGACCAATCAAGGATGGATGGAGCCAAGAGGATCTAATCAACCCTTTAGGCAACAACACCATCCTAGATATCATGGACAAAGACCAGGCTACAATGCATCCCAAGCTGATAGATATGGTGGACCACCTTGTAGCTACCAACAAGCCCCACCCTATGCTCAGAGATCATCCTTTCAACACAACCTCAACCCACCACACTCACAAGCCCCTTTCCGCCATTCACCTCCATATAACCCTAACCCTCAACCACCATACCAACCACCTTATGAGCCATATGAGCCATATATAGAACCACCCCAATTCCAACCCAATTACTCACAAGAACCACCACCTCAATATTCCCCATCTCCATATAATTATCAAGATGAACCACCTTCCTATTATGAACCCTCTCTCCCAACCAATGAATCCTCATATCCATCCCAACCTCCAATGGATGACAGACTTCGTGTTTTTCTTCAAAATTCTTCAGAAAGGCAAGAAAGGATAAATAAGAGTGTGCAAGATTTTGTGGACACCTTAGGCGAGTTAGTAAATATAATAGCTTCCCAATATCTGAGCACTCAAAGAACTCCCATGGATACATGTGGAGAATCAACAGAAGAGCAAAGCATGAAGGAGATACTCAAAACTTCGGTGGACAATGAGGAACATGGCTTTGTATTGGAACAAGTGGAGGAAGCCATAATAATTACAGAGAAAGAAGTGGTTGAAGACTTAGGAGATACAGAACCTCCATGGGAAAGTCCAGTCATAGAACCCCCTTCCAAGACGTTTGAAATTGATGCTGAGGAGGGTGTACAACCTCCAAGGCATATCACAGTTAAAGACTTGGAAGAGGTTGATCAAGAGATGGAGATTCAAGAAGAAGAAGCATAACCTCCCATGCCCTTGGTGAGCAATGAAGAAAAAATTGAATTGGAAGAAAGCTACCAAGAGAAAGAGGTTGAAATTGAAGAAGCTTGCAAAGAGGTGGTAATTATCAGAGAAGAGCACAAGGGAGTGGAGCTTGCAATTTCATTAAAAACACCTCCCCCTAAGTTGCCATCATCCTTCATGTAACAACCCTAATTTTCGAGTACGTGAGATCTTTCTAAAGATACGAAGAACTCCGGAGGATCGGTAAAAGGAGAACCTTTGATATATCATCAAGTATCTCAATCCTCATTGTCATTATGTCATCTTTAAGCTAGAACCTTTTCCGAGTCAAGCTCGATAACGCAGTCACGAAGAACATAGTTTTTGAACCGTATTGGTTAGGAGTTTTGATCCGATTTTTCGTAAATAGGCTCAGTTTGACGAACCGGACTCGATTCATGAGAGAAGAAAGATAATAGTATAATATTATCATTATATTAGTATTAGAAGTTGCTTGAAAGATATTATAAGGTTACCTGGTCTGTTTTAGTTAAAAACAGGAAATCGGTTTAACCAGGTTTACGGTTTACTGGTGCAGCTTAGCACCAGCACTCTCTGATGACTTTAGCAATGCTAAGGCCTCATCATACATGTTTTATTCTCATATTAAATATGTTACTAGTGTCATTTATGCTAGTAGCTCAGAAAATAATTTTTAGAGATGTTTTTACAAGTGTTCCGATACATCTAGTTTTAGTAGTTATACACCTGAGATATTTTAATATTATTTTAATCCACCTCCAAGCCAACCAATCACAACTCACCCTACACCCCCAAAACCCCCAAGGCTGCCTCATTTGCTCATTGTGGCCGAAAATAACCAAGAGAAAAAGGAGAGAAAGTTCTTGGTTCATAAATCTTCAAAGCTTGATTTCTTCTGAACTAAAACTCAAATCAAAACTCCGATTTCACCAAAATGATCCTCTCTTCTTCCTCTACATAACCATATAACATATCAAGGCTGGAAATAAGGTGAGATGGCTGTCTCCCTCCCTCTTCAATTCGGTTTTCAAGGAAAACCATGTAAACATGTGTTTTCTTGATTTTTTCCTTAGGAATCATGCTTAACTTGACTTGAGGGCCAAGAAACGTTAATTTCCAGCAACTCTAAGGTGATATATCTCTTGCTAACATGCTGAGTGAGATTTGGTCAGTTGAGATTTTTTGGATTTAAAGTTGTTCTTGATGTGATTTAGGAGGAAAAAGTGCTAAAGGACCACCTGAAAGTCTAACTGAATTAGGAGCAGCAAAACCAGGTAGGGTTTGACGAATTTAATCTTGATTGATTGTGTTTGAGTTGTGTAATTATGATATGGTTTGGCTGTGCTTGAAATTGATTGTTTATATGAGTGATTCTTGTTGAAAGTTTGTTGAAAATTTGATGAAATTTGATGATATTTAAGCTATGAATGTTGTTCTTGAGGGCTGCTGGGAAAAACGAACCCTAGTCCCTAAATTGAAGTTCAATTTGTGTTGAAATCATGTGGAAAAGATGGGGTTTTAGTGGCTAGGAATTTATTATGAATTTTGGTAAAAATCGGTTGCTGAAAAGATTGAAAAACGGGTAAAAACAGAGAAAGAATTTGAAGAATATATGAAGAACATGAAGAACACTTTGAGTGTGGTGAAGAACATTGAAGAACACCTTTTAGATCTTAGAAAGGGTAAGGAAGTAATTATTTTGGTGTTTAAGGGGTTATTTGGTAATTTCTGAAAGTTAGGGTGGTAAAAGTAGAAATATTAAAAGTTACGGGTGGTTAAAAGTGAATTTTAAAGGTTAAAAGTAAAAGTGAGTTAATTTTCGAAAATTTAATAATAAAATAATAAATAATAATAAAATATTAAATAATAATATTTAATTAAAAATAATACTTTAATAAAAAATAATAAAATAATGCAGAAAAGGCAGTTTTCTGTAAAAGCTTTAGAAAGATAACTTTAAGTGCAGAATCTCATAATTACCTTCATAAAACACTTAGGGAGTGGTAATAACATGTTAGTGAGGCAAAGATAAAAGAAAGATAAAAAGTTGAAGAAAAGATAAAAGTCGAAGAAAAAGTCTGTAATGTTTTAATGGCAGAAAAACAGACAGAGATTAGTGAACGAACTAGGGCAACATAGTTAGTCCTTGAGTTGCGACTAGGGTTAAGTATTATATGAAAAGTTAAACTGTTTCAGTATAGACTTAATGAACCTATACTTGGGACAGGCTAACTATTCATACCAAAATTTACATAAGCTTTAAATACATACGTTAAGCAGAGAAAAGAGTAACTAGAGCAGAGTAAAAAGATACAGAGAACAGAGTAAAGAGATAATGAGAAAAGAGTAATATAACAAAAAGAATAGAGGAGAAGAGTATAAGAATAAAGAGTTAAGCCTTGTGGCACGATGTTCTGTTGTATGTTCATCTGCTGCTTTTCCATTGGCCCTAGAGGTCCTGTAGGCCCAAGTTCACCTACAGTGAGTTGTTATTCCTGTAGGCCGAAGTTCACCTACAGTGAATATCAATTGTGCATCTCAGGGTGTTGCTCCTGTAGGCCGAAGTTCACCTACAGAGAGTTATGATACCTGTAAGCCGAAGTTCACTTACAGGGGCGCCTTTTCTGTAAGCCGAAGTTCACTTACAGAGGTGCCATTTCTATAGGCCGAAGTTCACCTATAGAAAGTTGTTATGTTGTGATTGAACAGAGAAAGAAAGAGGTAATGTATAAGAATGTGAAAGTGATGATGAATAACGAGATTAATAATGAATGATGGTAATGATAATGATTATGTGATGATCTGCTGCATGAAGGCAGTCAGATAGATGGTGGTACGACCACTGAGAACGCTTTCCTGGGATACCTTGCTATAATGCTTTGCTGTAAGATAGAGGTTGCTTACAGAGGTATCAAGATGAATGTGCTCCTGTAAGACAGAGGTTGCTTACAGTGAGTGTGTTGTTGCTCCTGTAAGACAGAGGTTGCTTACAGTGAGTGTGTTGTTGCTCCTGTAAGACAGAGGTTGCTTACAGTGAGTCTGTTGGGCATATATCGGCTAATAAGTGCCACCCTGCAAGACAAAGGTTGCTTGCAGTGGATACCCTGCAAGACAAAGGTTGCTTGCAATGGGTATTGCCAACAGGAAAGCCTTATCCAGACAGAGGTTGCTGGGTAACGTCGGGAGCGGGTATGTAACCGACAGATGAGCTCATTACCTGCGCTAGGACTAGACATGCATCATACTTGGTTGTGCATTTTCTCTATTATGATCGTTGCATGAATGTATGCTTTCTTTGTTTGTATTCTATTCTCTGTGTTTGTGTCTGTGTTTTACTTTCTTGTATTCTTCTGTTTGTGATCTTTTTCTGTTTTCTCTATTTTCTCTATTTTTCTGTCTTCTATTTACTACTTCTCTATATTCTGGTATTAGTCTGCTAAACAACACAAAATTAATGAACGTAACTAATAACCCCGGCCCTACTAAGAACTCCCCAGTTCTTACCCCTTCTCTCTCCCTTCCCCCTTCAGATGGAAGCAAGAGTTTCTTTCCGTAGTTCGCTGACGACCGTTTGCAAAAAGGATTCCGCTCTAGGTAGTCTTCTGAGTCTAGGGTGAATCCCATTCTCTGTTTATATGTATATACTGTGAGACCAGCCAATGTCCGCACCCCGTTTGTACGTGAACTTTAACCTAAATCCTGTGTACGAGACTCCTGTTGTGTGGCTACTTGATGAGGTACCAGAGAGACGTCATATGGCAATGTCTGATCGTGCAGAGGAGTAACAAATGATGTTCTACCTTTTGATGATGTTCCACCTGACTTGAGTTTTGAAGACTTAGAACGTACTTTCCCTCGCTTTAATAGTTTAGAGGGACTAGGTGAGTATAGAGTCTAGGCTAGCCTGGGTGCCAGCTTAGGGACCTCTTGAACAGGTCAGGACCTGGGATGTTGTATGTATATATATGTATATAGTTATTATCTAGCTATATCTAGGAGTGTTCTAACTAACAGTCTATATTCTAATAAAGGCTGAATCACCGAATGTTGTCAACTACTTGTGATGTGTTTATGTGTGGTTGTTTGTAACTGTTTTATATTATTAGTTGTGAATTGATTATGAATGATACCGTTTGTTAATCCAAATGTTTTCTTAAAAAAAAGTACCTCGTAAAATAACTACGCTTTTAACAACGAATCAGGCTCATATAATAAATAATAGATAATAATTAGGTAGACAAGTTGGTAGCGCTCAGTTTCTAGTATGATCATGACTTACCAGAAATTGGGTCGTTACACTTCACAACATTCAAGTGGATAAAATTCATATCCCATAGCTTTATAATTCCACTTGAATATGGGCTACTGGAGACGGATGGTCAACTTTGAGCTCTTTGTGGCATTAAGAGTAAGAGGAAGATGGTCAGTGGTAAGAATTGTCCTGCAAGGTTCATTATGGTTGGAAGCTCAAGGTTTAAATGCAAAGGTTGGTGCAAAGCTCAACTGAATGGGTCTAGGAAGTTGTTTGGCCACTTTAGTGAGAATTCAGATTGCCCGCCACTCGGTTGGAACACTAATAATCAACAAGAAGATGGGTGTAAAGGCAAGATTTGGGATCCTGGAATCTGCTCTGACATTTGTCACCCCGGAAACCTAAGAATCTATTTGAAGCTTCTTAAGGGCTTTACATGCCTAGTTTGGGATCCCGGAGGACACTAGAATCACAAACATTGGTGGAGATTCCTGGATGAGTTCAAGCACAAGCCACCATAACAGGAAGCTCACCAAATGTCCAACTTAAGGACTTTAACTAAAAGTGCTAGGTGGGAGACAACCCACCATGGTATGATCGTTCCTTTTTCCATTTTTTATTTTTAGTTTTGTCTGTTTTTGAGTTTTATTTTATTTTATTGAACCTGGAATCATGCATAGCATTCACATTAAGCATTGTATTTTGCATACTGCATTCTGCATTTTGCATAAAAAAAAGGGGAAAACACGCAAGCGACGCGGCAGTGTCGCTGACGCGTCTGCGTCACCTGTGTATTGGGAAGAAAAAGAATTGAACAGAGAGTCACGCGAGAGTGTGGCTGGAGGCGCGCCATTAGCATAATTTGATCCCATGCGACCGCGTCAGGTGAAACTTTGGCCACCCACGCGGCCGCGTCACCCACGCGGCCGCGTGCCATGTAAATCGACGTCAAAAAGGTGCATGGCCAAAAGTTGTGCTGGAATTGGGCTGGACTCGTGCTAGAAGCCCAAGCCATCCCACGCGAACGCGTGCCTCATGCAGCCGCGTCGTCTTTCAAAAATGGCCATCCACGCGATCGCGTCACCCACGCGACCGCGTCACCCAATATTTGGCAAAATAAGATTTTGAATAGAGAGTTGTGCGAGCGCGAGGCTGCCCTCGCGCCAGTAGCATAAATTGAGTCACGCGACCGCGTGACCGACGCGACCGCGTCGATTAACTTACAGCGCAAGTCGCGCGACTGCGTGCCCCACGCGTCCGCGTCGCTTACGCCGCACAGCTTATCCTAATTTGCCAAATATCTTATCTTTTCTTCCCCAATCCTAATTTCTTCTATCTTTTCTTCTTTCTTCTTTCTTTCTTACTTTACTTCTTTCCCTTATCATTCTTCTTATCTTTTATTTTATTTTACTTAATTTATTTGCATATCTCATTCATCGCATCTTAATTTTGTGCATATTGTTTTTATTTTCTTTTCTGAATTTTATTTTATTTTATTTTTCCATTGGTGTTAAAAAAAAATTTCTTATTCTACTGTTGCATCTTTTCTTGAATTTATTTTGGTAACTTGTTTTACACTGTGGGATGATATTAATTATCTGCCAATGCCAATCTTTTATGATACTTGCACTCCATTTGCATTGGCATGAAGTTGTATTGATACTTCCATTACCCACTCTCCTCCTTTATGTTACAAATTTTATACCACTGGTATGCCATGGCTTCTATTATTTTCTCACGTACATGTTGAAGCTTCCATGTAAATGAGACCCTTATCATTTGGCATTAACCCACCCATACTTTATTTATTTTCTTATCTTTATTTCTGGGTTACTTTTCTTCCCTTTTTCTTTCAGGATGGCCACCCGGAGGGGAACCGGAAGACGTTTACATGGGGAGACAAACAAGTCCATCTGCACAATCCTTGAAGAAAGGCATCAGTTGGAACAACCCGTCCACCTGCACATCTCAGCATGCACCGAGGATGGTGCAATCTTTAAGTGTGGGGAGATCGATACCGATCTCCATGGGTTAGTACTTTCTTGTCTCAACACCAATGTTTAAATTTTCTTTGTAGATTAGTTGTTGCATTTGCATGTTTATTTGATTTTTGCATATTTTACCACTTGGTTGAAGTAATATTTTCTTTTTTAAGAAACTTTTTATAGTATTTCACTAATTTAAATTAAAAACTTTTTGAATAACTTGTATGAAGAAATTTTATTTTGGAACATGGTTTAAAGCTTGAACATACAAAACCAGTGAGATTTTGAGCCTATTTGATCGGTTGCATTTTATCAACCAATATTTTAATTTTGGTGTGTATTTTTCTCTCTAAAATTGTGATCTTTGTCTTTGTGCATTTTATCAACCAAGAAACACTTATATGATTGAGGCCTTGTTTCACTGAGCTTACATACCCATATGGCCTTAACATTTTCATTATCTATTGCAAACCAATTTTGAGCCTATTTTACCCCTTTGTTCTTTATTTTAGCATATCATTAACTCTAAGCGAAAAACAATAATGTCCTTAATTTGAATCCTTGGTTAGCTTAGACTAGTGAGAATGCTTATGAATTAAGTGTGGGAAAAAGTGGGTTTGGAAACATCTGGTTTGAGAATTGAGTATGTTAGAATTCTCTGAAAATGTAAAAGAAATGTTTAGGACATGTTCATGCATTCAATAAATTAATCATATGCATTGAGAAAAACAAAAGAAAAATATATATATATATATATATATATATATATATATATATATATATATATATATATATATATATATAAAAGAGCAAAATAAGTGAAAGGGGACAAAATGCCCCAAAGTAAGTGGTGAAAGCAATGCATATGAGTTGTACTTGAAATTAAAATGCATGAATATGTGGAAAACATAGTTAATAGGAAGTCAGATTTTATATTATGATTACATGGATTGTCCTAAGTTAGGTGGAATAGTTTATGTTAATTAAGGATTCAAATTTTAGTTCACTTGGCCAAATACAATCCTACCTTGACCCTAACCCCATTACAACCCTTAAAAGACCTCTTGATTTGTGTATTGGTGCATTAAATTTTTGTTTACTGTTAGATGAAGAGCAAGCGACAGAAAGCAAGATTAGTAGAGAATTGAGAGAAATGACCCTAGACACTTGAGAGTTAGAATGATATACACTACCAGTAAGGGTTCAGTGCTTAATTCTATGTTCCCTGCTTTCATGAGCTATCTTCTTCTTGCAAGTTATTTGTATTGTATTTTGTGATTTGAATTAGTGAAATCCAGTTCATATTGGTCTTGAAGAACTTATTTATTTTTAACCAAGTAGGTAGAAACATTTTGCATTTAGTTGCATTCATAGGTTGCATCTCATACATTCTATCATTCCTCTTCATTCCTTTATAGTTTCTCTTGAGCTTAGCATGAGGACATGCTATTGTTTAAGTGTGGGGAGGTTGATAAACCACTATTTTATGGTTTATCTTGTGCTCAATTGAGTGGATTTTATCAACTCTTTACCCACTTATTCATACTATTTGCATGTTTTACATTTCCCTTCCTAATTATGTGCTTTGATTGAAAACATGCTTCTTTGGACTTATATTTGCTTATTATTAATCCTCTCTGATCACCATTAGATGCCTTGATATGTGTGTTAAGTATTTTCAAAAATTACAGGGCAGGAATGGCTCAGAGGATGGAAAGGAAGCAAGCAAAAGTGGAAGGAATACAAGAAGTTGGAGAAACTGCTAAGCTATCCAGCCTGACCTCTTCGCACTCAAATGGCTATAACTTTAGCTACAGAGGTTCAAACGACACGGTTCCAGTTGCGTTGGAAAGCTAACATCCGGGGCTTCGATTTGATATATAATTTCTCATAGCTGCCTCGACGCTAGGCGACGCGAACGCGTGAGTCACGCGGACGCGTGACCTGCCAGGAACGCAACCCACACGGCCGCGTGAGCCATGCGGCCGCGTCACTTTTCCGCGACCTGTACGGACCAGAAAGCGCTAGAAGTGACTTCTGGGCTATTTCTGACCCAGTTTTTGTCCCAGAGTACACAGATTAGAGGCTATAAAGTGGGGGAATGCATCCATTCATCATCATGCACTCATAATTCACTTTTCATATTTTTAGATGTAGTTTTTAGTGAGAGAGGTTCTCTCTTCTCTCTCTTAGGATTAGGATTTAGGACTTCTCTTAGTTTTAGGAGTGACTCCCAATCACAGGTTCTTTATTTTTATTTATCCCAATTTAATTTATGAACTTTTCCATGTTAAGATTTGAATATTTTATTTAATGATATTTGAAGCATTTCAGTTTATGATTGTTCCTTTTTATTATTCCCAATCTGAAGATATTGTTATTCTAGTAGATTTAGTTTTTTCCCTTTTGGCCTTGGTTAAATAATTGGTGACACTAGAGTTATCAAACTCAGTATTGATTGAAAATTGGATTTCTTCATTTCATTAATTCATATTCCAATAACTCTAGCCGTTCCCAAGGAAAGACTAGGACATGAGGAATCAGAATTAATTTGTCCACTTAACTTACCTTCGTAGTTAGAGGTTAACAAAGTGGGAGAAAAATCCAATTCTCATTACAATTGATAAGGATAACCAGGATAGGACTTCCAGTTCCCATACCTTGCCAAGAGTTTATTTTATAGTTATTTATTTATTTTTCTTATTATTTTTTTTTGTGCAACATACTGCCCTCTTACTTCCAAAACCCCAATTTTACCTTTTTCATAGCCAATAATAAGAACATACCTCCCTGCAATTCCTTGAGAAGACAACCCGAGGTTTAAATACTCGGTTAACAATTTTTAAAGGGGTTTGTTACTTGTGACAACCAAAACGTTTGCACGAAGGGATTTCTGTTAGTTTAGAAGCTGTATCTACAACGCGAATATTTTTTATAATTCTTTACTAGCAAAAATCCTAACGTCATCCCTCAATTTCAGCCAGAAAATACCTGAAATCACATAAAAACACACAAACTTATAGTAAAGTCCAAAAAAATAATTTTTGCATAAAAACTAATAAAAATATACTAAAAAGTAACTAAAGCATACTAAAACCTACCTAAAAATAATGCCAAAAAGTGTATAAATTATCCGCTCATCAGTCACTGTCTTCTAAAATTATTAACAGAAAATATCTAACTGGGTCACCTAATCCATCCTCACTAGTCTCAAAGCTCAAACACTAAATAAGGAGTCTTAATTAACAATTATGTAGGTTTAGAAAGCTAGAGGAAAGCTTAAAAACACAAAAATCAAAATTTTCAGCAAAACAGAGGTCTCGCGTACGCATGCACCATGTTGCGTACGCATGGATGTCATTTTTCCAAAGTCGCGTACACATGCATTGCATGCGTACGTGAACATTTAAACAGAAAAGGATTGCCACGTACGCATGCCACGGTCGCATAGCCAGGAGTGTTTGGCCGAGGTCAATGCTCGCGTACGCATGCCTGTTCTGCGTACAAATGCCACCCAATTTTCACAAAAAGCTGTTTTGCTGCAGAATTGAATTTTTTGACACCGAACTTTGAACGTGATTCGTGGTCAGGAGGCAGATGGTAATCTCGTCACATTTAAAGATTTGAATACTAGAAGAATTATACTATTCCGGCCTTGGACATCAAGAAGACCAAGAGTCTGCGTCAAAAATAGTGGTGCTAAAATGGCGACAACTCATAAGCCCATTAGACTAGTCAGGACAGCAAGAAGTCTAATAATGCTTTTCAAATTCAGTAGGAGGCTTAAATTATTATTAATTTTTGAATTTTTTAGGTGTAACGACCCAATTTTCGGTACGCCTAGGACACACCGGAAACTGAGCGCTACCAATTTGTCTTCCTAGTTATTATATATTATTTATCATATGAGCCTGATTCGTTGTTAAAAGCGTAGTTAATTTGTGAGGTGTATTTTTTTTGTTTGAAAACATTTGGGTTAATAGACGGAATCATACATAATCAATTCACAACTGATAACAGATAAAACAGTTATAAACAACCACACATAAATACATCACAAGCAGCTAACAAGATTTAGTGATCCAGCCTTTATTAGAGTATAGACCTTTAGTTAGAACACCCCTAGATATAGCTAAATAATATCTATATACATATATATATATATATATATATATATATACAACATCCCAGGTCCTGACCTGTTCAAGAAGTCCCTAAGCTGGCACCCAGGCTAGCCTAGACTCTATACTCGCCTAGTCCCTCTAAACTACTAAAGCGAGGGAAAGTACGTTCTATGTCTTCAAAAACTCAAGTCAAGTGAACATCACCAAAGGTAGGATATTATCTGCTATTCCTCTACACGATCAGACATTGCCATAGGACGTCCCTCTGGTACCTCATCAAGTAGCCACACAACGGGAGTCTCGTACACAGGATTCAGGTTAAAGTGCGCATACGAGCGGGGTGCAGACATTGGCTGGTCTCACAGTATATACATATACATAGATAAAGAGATTCACCCTAGACTCAGAAGACTACCTAGAGCGGAATTCTCTTTACGAACGGTCATCAGCGAACTACGGAAGGGTACTCATGCTTCCATCTGGAGGGGGAAGGGAGAGAGAAGGGGTAAGAACTGGGGAGTTCTTAGTAGGGCCGGGGTTATTAGTTACGTTCATTAATTTTGTGTTGTTTAGCAGACTAATAACAGAATATAGAGGAGTAGTAAACAGAAGACAGATAAATAGAGAAAATAGAGAAAACAGAAAAAGATCACAAACAGAAGAATACAAGAAAGTAAAACACAGACACAAACACGGAGAATAGAATACAAACAAAGAAAGCATACATTCATGCAACAATCATAATAGAGAAAATGCACAACCAAGTATGATGCATGTCTAGTCCTAGCGCAGGTAATGAGCTCATTTGTCGGTTACATACCCGCTCCCGACGTTACCCGGAGTCCTCTGACCAGGTAAGGCTTTCCTGTTGGCAATGTCCCTCGCAAGAGTCCTTTGACTTGTGAGGCAAACCACTGCAAGAGTCCTTTGACTTGCAGGGCGGCACTAGCAACCCACTGCAAGAGTCCTTTGACTTGCATGGCGGAGCTAGTTAACTTATATCTGCCCAACACACTCTCTGTAAGAGTCCTTTGACTTATAAGAGCATACACACACTCTCACTGTAAGAGTCCTTTGACTTACAGGAGCATATGCTAGTCGTGTGTTCTCGATACCTCTGTAAGAGTCCTCTGACTTACAGAATAGCATTATAGCTAAGTATCCCAGGAAAGCACTCTCAGTGGTCGTACCACCATCTATCTGACTGCCTTCACGCAGCAGATCATCACATAATCATTCTCATTATCATCATCACTTTCACATTCCTATGCAGTACCTCTTTCTTTCTCTGTTCAATCATGCTATACAAACTTTACAGCTTTTACTTTTACAACATCATAACTCAAACCATTTCTCTTTATCATATGACTCTCTTCTCTTTGCCTTTTTACTTTGCTCTGGTTACTCTTTTCTCTGTATCCCTTTATTCTGCTCTGGTTACTCTGTTCTCTGTGTTTTTTTACTCTGCTCTGGTTTCTCTGCTTAACATATGTATTTAAAGCTTATGTAAATTTTGGTATGAATAGTTAGCCTGTCCCAAGTATAGGTTCATTAAGTCTATACTGAAACAGTTTAACTTTTCATATAATACTTAACCTAGTCGCAACTCAAGGACTAACTATGTTGCTCTAGTTCGTTCACTAATTCTATCTGTTTTTCTGTCATTAAAACATTACAGACTTTTTCTTCGATTTTTATCTTTTCTTTAACTTTTTATCTTTTCTTTATCTTTGCCTCACTAACATGTTATTACCACTCCCTAAGTGTTTTATGAAGGTAATTATGAGATTCTGCACTTAAAGTTGTCTTTCTAAAGCTTTTACAGAAAACTGCCTTTTCTGCATTATTTTATTATTTTTTATTAAAATATTATTTTTAATTAAATATTATTATTTAATATTTTATTATTATTTATTATTTTATCATTAATTTTCGAAAATTAACTTTACTTTAACCTTTAACCTTTAAAATTCACTTTTTACCCCGGTAACTTTTAATATTTCTACTTTAACCACGCTAACTTTCAGAAATTACCAAATAACCCCTTAAACACCAAAATAATTACTTCCTTGCCCTTTCTAAGATCTAAAAGGTGTTCTTCAATGTTCTTCACCACACTCAAAGTGTTCTTCATGTTCTTCATATATTCTTCAAATTCTTTCTCTGTTTTTACCCGTTTTTCAATCTTTTCAGCAACCGATTTTTACCAAAATCCATAATAAATTAGCAGCCACTAAAACCCCATCTTTTCTACATGATTTCAACACAAATTGACCCTCAATATAAGCTTAGGGTTTCGTTTTTCCAGCTGCCCAAGAACATGAACTTTAAAGCTTAAATTTCATCAAATTTCATCAGAATTTCACCAAATTTTCACCAAGAATCAATCATATATGCAACCAATTTTTAGCACAGCTAAATAATACAACATTCACACATCTCAAACACAAATAATCAAGATTAATTTCGTGACACCCTACCTGGTTTTGCTGCTCCTAATTCAATCAAACTTTCAGGTGGTCCTTAAGCACTTTTTCCTCCTAAAACACATCAAGAAAACACATATTTACCCATGTTTCCTTGAAACCGAATTGAAGAGGGAGGGAGACAGCCATCTCACCTTATTTCCAGCCTTGATAATTCACATGGTTATGTAGAGGAAGAAGAGAGGATCATTTTGGTGAAATCGGAGTTTTGATTTGAGTTTTAGTTCAGAAGAAATCAAGCTTTGAAGATTTATGAACCAAGAACTTTCTCTCCTTTTTCTCTTGGTGATTTTCGGCCACAATGAGCAAATGAGGCAGCCTTGGGGGTTTTGGGGGTGTAGGGTGAGTTGTGATTGGTTGGCTTGGAGGTGGATTAAAATAATATTAAAATATCTCAGGTGTATAACTACTAAAACTAGGTGTATCGGAACACTTGCAAAAACATCTCTAAAAATTATTTTTTGAGCTACTAGCATAAATGACACTAGTAACATATTTATTATGAGAATAAAACATGAATAATGAGGCCTTAGCATTGCTAAAGTCATCAGAGAGTGCTGGTGCTAAGCTGCACCAGTAAACCGTAAACCCGGTTAAACTGATTTTCTATTTTTAACTAAAACTGACCCGGTAACCTTATAATATCATTCAAGAAACTTTTATTACTAATATAATGATAATATTACCCTATTATCTCTCTTCTCTCATGAATCGAGTCCAGTTCGTCCAACTGAGACTATCTACGAAAAACCGGATCAAAACTCCTAACCGATATGGTTCAAAAACTATGTTCTTCGTGTCTGCGTTATCGAGCTTGCCTTGGAAAAGGTTCTAGCTTAAAAATGACATAATGACAATTAGGATTGAGATACTTGATAATATATCAGAGCTTCTCCCCTTACTGATCCTCCGGAGTTCTCCGTACTTTCAGAAAAGATCTCGCGTACTCGAAAATCAGGGTTGTTACATTCTACCCTCCTAAAAGAAAATTTTGCCCTCAAAATTTCAGTTACCTAGGAATAGATGCGGGTAATTAGCTTTCATCTTATCTTCCAGTTCCCAAGTGTGCTCTTCTTCTTCCCTTGGTTCTCATGTTACTTTGACTAAGCGAACAGTCTTGCCTCTTAGCTGCTTATCACTTCTTTCTACGATCTGAACCGATGATGCTTGATATGTCAAATGATTTCATAACTGTACTGTTTCTGGTTGTAAAATGTGACTCTCATCGGGAATATATTTCTTAAGTTGTGAGACATGAAAAACATCATGAAGGTTTGATAAATAAGGAGGAAGGACTATTTGATAAGCTACTAGACCGACTCTTTTAAGTATTTGGAAAGGTTCTATGTATCGTGGGTTAAGGTTTTTAGTCTTAAGGGCTCTACCTATTCCAGTAATCGAAGTTACTTCTAGAAAGACATGAACTCCCTTACTAAACTCTAAGGGTCTACGTCTATTATTGGCATAGCTCTTTTGACGGCTCTGTGCGGTTTGGATCTTCTGGCGAATACCCTTTATCTTTTCAGTAGTTTCTTGCACTAAGTCTGGACCTAAGACACTAACTTTTCCGTCATCATTCCAACACAATGGTGTTTGACATCTTCTTTCGTAGAGAGCTTCATATGGTGCCATCCCAATACTTTGTTGGTAACTGTTGTTGTAGACGAACTCGACCAATGGCAAACACTTATCCTAACTGCCCTGGTTATCCATCCCACAAGATCTTAACATGTCTTTCAATGTCTGGATTGTTCGCTCTGATTGTCTGTCTGTCTAAGGATGGTATGATGTACTCATATGCAATTCTCCAGAGTTGGGCACACAAATTCTGTTCTTGTACCTCCATAGGCCACTACGATCCTATCTCATAGCTTCTTCAGCTCTGCAAGCAATGGTGACATCCGATATGGTGCTATGAAAATCAGTCCGGTTCCAGGTACTAGATCAATGTTGAATTTTATCTCTTGCTGAGGAAGAAACTCAGGTATGTCGTCCAAGAAAACATCAGGAAATTCTTTCACCATTTGGATTCGTTCTAAGCTTAATTCACTATCATTCGAGCTAGCCGCTAACAGAACGTACCCCTCACAACCACTCCCGCCTAAGGCAACTCTTACAGAATTCAGATATAAGGTGTGGGACAAAAATGGTTTAGTACATAGACTATTAGATGGAATAACAGCAGTTCTTTTAAAATAATCAAAGAAAACATGATACTTAGATAACCAATCTAATCCTAAAATAACTTCTAAACCAGATGGAGATAAACAGATTAGATCGTGTATAAAAGTCCTGTTCCTAATAGCGAATGGTACTTACAGGCACACTAAACTGGTCAAAGCATTTTGGGATGCAGGTGTATGGAAAATCAAGTAAAAATTCAATTTAAAGAAATATAATCCTAACTAGTGAGCAATAATTAGAGAAATAAAGAATGCGATGCACCCGAATCATACAGTACAGTTAGAAATCGATTCTTGACATAACCTGACCTTGAATGAGGGTGTTCGATTGCACAACATCGTCAATAGTGATAGCAAACACTCGTCCTTGTTGTTGAGTGCTAACTGGATTTCGAGTAAATCCCTTTGGACAATCCTTGGCAATATGTCCAAGTTCTCTACAAGCATAGCAGTTAGGTGATCCAAACTGGCAAGACCTGTTATCATGCTCTTTTCCGCATTACTTACATGCAGTGTTTATGTAAGCCTGATGGGCTCGTTTACCATTACCTTGCCTTACTTTACCTCCATTCTTACCCATACTGCGATCAGTAATGTTACCAACTTGTAGGTTCTTACACTGTCGTATGCCACGTGCTTTAAAATGCACCCTTCTCCCAGCTGTCTGATGATTGCTAAGACACCTTGGTGGAAATCCTTGGCGACTCACTTTAGCCACAGTCAGTTTCTTAATACATTCTTCCACTAACTTGCTCTTGTTGACTAATTCGGCAAAATTACGTACCTCCAGCGAAACTATTGAACTCATCAGATCAACACAAAGGCCTCCTTCAAACTTCAAGCACTTCCATTCTTCAAGGTCAGCAGGATCCCCTTGACATATCTTAGAGAAACAACACAAATCATCGAAATTACGAGCATACTCAGCAACAGTCATATCCCCTTTTCTCAGCTGCATAAGCTCCATCTCCTTAGCATCTCGTGTTGCTCCCGGAAAATACTTTTTATAAAATTCGTCCCTACAGATATCCCAAGGAATGTTATTTTCATTCTGTTGTAGCAGTCGCTGTATCCCCTGCCACCAGTACTCAGCTTCTCCCTCGAGCATATAAATAGCAAACTCCACGTGTTGTCCTTCTGGAACATGCTGCGCCCTCAGTGATCGTTCAATACCTCGAAACCAGTTATCAGCGTCAGTCGCAACGAGTGTACCCTTGAACTTAGGCGGATTAACCTTCAGAAAGGTCGCAAGGGTCATAGGTCTTTCAGGATGCCCTAAGTTGTTCTCATCATTTCTATTATCTTCTCCGTATTCATTCTTGTTCCCATTTCTCACTCCGAGACGTTCAATAGCCCTAGCCGCTCCTACAGCAGCTTCACGCACTACTTCAGCCACGTCGCTCATCATAGCCATAAACGTTTCCTGTTCCTTCTCGTAGTTAACATTAGGAATTCCTTCCCGTACGCCTTGTCTCTGTGAACCCATCGTGGTCCCGTTCACACCAAACAATCATTATTAAGGTGATCAGTCTTAACACTTCAAGTCAAGTGTGAACATTCCCAGAATGAAAACACAGAAACAATCATGCAACATATATCACTGGGATATCCTATACGCATGAGACACACAACAGAGTATGCAATGAAGCATAGTCAGTCCACTCCCCAGGCTCTACTAGGAACGAACTGCTATGATACCAAATTGTAACGACCCAATTTTCGGTACGCCTAGGACACACCGGAAACTGAGCGCTACCAATTTGTCTTCCTAGTTATTATATATTATTTATCATATGAGCCTGATTCGTTGTTAAAAGCGTAGTTAATTTGTGAGGTGTATTTTTTTTTGTTTGAAAACATTTGGGTTAATAGACGGAATCATACATAATCAATTCACAACTGATAACAGATAAAACAGTTATAAACAACCACACATAAATACATCACAAGCAGCTAACAAGATTTAGTGATCCAGCCTTTATTAGAGTATAGACCTTTAGTTAGAACACCCCTAGATATAGCTAAATAATATCTATATACATATATATATATATATATATATATATATATATATATATATATATATATATATATGTATACAACATCCCAGGTCCTGACCTGTTCAAGAAGTCCCTAAGCTGGCACCCAGGCTAGCCTAGACTCTATACTCGCCTAGTCCCTCTAAACTACTAAAGCGAGGGAAAGTACGTTCTATGTCTTCAAAAACTCAAGTCAAGTGAACGTCACCAAAGGTAGGATATTATCTGCTATTCCTCTACACGATCAGACATTGCCATAGGACGTCCCTCTAGTACCTCATCAAGTAGCCACACAACGGGAGTCTCGTACACAGGATTCAGGTTAAAGTGCGCATACGAGCGGGGTGCAGACATTGGCTGGTCTCACAGTATATACATATACATAGATAAAGAGATTCACCCTAGACTCAGAAGACTACCTAGAGCGGAATTCTCTTTACGAACGGTCATCAGCGAACTACGGAAGGGTACTCATGCTTCCATCTGGAGGGGGAAGAGAGAGAGAGAAGGGGTAAGAACTGGGGAGTTCTTAGTAGGGCCGGGGTTATTAGTTACGTTCATTAATTTTGTGTTGTTTAGCAGACTAATAACAGAATATAGAGGAGTAGTAAACAGAAGACAGATAAATAGAGAAAATAGAGAAAACAGAAAAAGATCACAAACAGAAGAATACAAGAAAGTAAAACACAGACACAAACGCGGAGAATAGAATACAAACAAAGAAAGCATACATTCATGCAACAATCATAATAGAGAAAATGCACAACCAAGTATGATGCATGTCTAGTCCTAGCGCAGGTAATGAGCTCATTTGTCGGTTACATACCCGCTCCCGACGTTACCCGGAGTCCTCTGACCAGGTAAGGCTTTCCTGTTGGCAATGTCCCTCGCAAGAGTCCTTTGACTTGTGAGGCAAACCACTGCAAGAGTCCTTTGACTTGCAGGGCGGCACTAGCAACCCACTGCAAGAGTCCTTTGACTTGCATGGCGGAGCTAGTTAACTTATATCTGCCCAACACATTCTCTGTAAGAGTCCTTTGACTTACAAGAGCATACGCACACTCTCACTGTAAGAGTCCTTTGACTTACAGGAGCATATGCTAGTCGTGTGTTCTCGATACCTCTGTAAGAGTCCTCTGACTTACAGAATAGCATTATAGCTAAGTATCCCAGGAAAGCACCCTCAGTGGTCGTACCACCATCTATCTGACTGCCTTCACGCAGCAGATCATCACATAATCATTCTCATTATCATCATCACTTTCACATTCCTATGCAGTACCTCTTTCTTTCTCTGTTCAATCATGCTATACAAACTTTACAGCTTTTACTTTTACAACATCGTAACTCAAACCATTTCTCTTTATCATATGACTCTCTTCTCTTTGCCTTTTTACTTTTCTCTGGTTACTCTTTTCTCTGTATCCCTTTATTCTGCTCTGGTTACTCTGTTCTCTGTGTTTCTTTACTCTGCTTTGGTTTCTCTGCTTAACATATGTATTTAAAGCTTATGTAAATTTCGGTATGAATAGTTAGCCTGTCCCAAGTATAGGTTCATTAAGTCTATACTGAAACAGTTTAACTTTTCATATAATACTTAACCTAGTCGCAACTCAAGGACTAACTATGTTGCTCTAGTTCGTTCACTAATTCTATCTGTTTTTCTGTCATTAAAACATTACAGACTTTTTCTTCGATTTTTATCTTTTCTTTAACTTTTTATCTTTTCTTTATCTTTGCCTCACTAACATGTTATTACCACTCCCTAAGTGTTTTATGAAGGTAATTATGAGATTCTGCACTTAAAGTTGTCTTTCTAAAGCTTTTACAGAAAACTGCCTTTTCTGCATTATTTTATTATTTTTTATTAAAATATTATTTTAATTAAATATTATTATTTAATATTTTATTATTATTTATTATTTTATCATTAATTTTCGAAAATTAACTTTACTTTAACCTTTAACCTTTAAAATTCACTTTTTACCCCGGTAACTTTTAATATTTCTACTTTAACCACGCTAACTTTCAGAAATTACCAAATAACCCCTTAAACACCAAAATAATTACTTCCTTGCCCTTTCTAAGATCTAAAAGGTGTTCTTCAATGTTCTTCACCACACTCAAAGTGTTCTTCATGTTCTTCATATATTCTTCAAATTCTTTCTCTGTTTTTACCCGTTTTTCAATCTTTTCAGCAACCGATTTTTACCAAAATCCATAATAAATTAGCAGCCACTAAAACCCCATCTTTTCTACATGATTTCAACACAAATTGACCCTCAATATAAGCTTAGGGTTTCGTTTTTCCAGCTGCCCAAGAACATGAACTTTAAAGCTTAAATTTCATCAAATTTCATCAGAATTTCACCAAATTTTCACCAAGAATCAATCATATATGCAACCAATTTTTAGCACAGCCAAATAATACAACATTCACACATCTCAAACACAAATAATCAAGATTAATTTCGTGACACCCTACCTGGTTTTGCTGCTCCTAATTCAATCAAACTTTCAGGTGGTCCTTAAGCACTTTTTCCTCCTAAAACACATCAAGAAAACACATATTTACCCATGTTTCCTTGAAACCGAATTGAAGAGGGAGGGAGACAGCCATCTCACCTTATTTCCAGCCTTGATAATTCACATGGTTATGTAGAGGAAGAAGAGAGGATCATTTTGGTGAAATCGGAGTTTTGATTTGAGTTTTAGTTCAGAAGAAATCAAGCTTTGAAGATTTATGAACCAAGAACTTTCTCTCCTTTTTCTCTTGGTGATTTTCGGCCACAATGAGCAAATGAGGCAGCCTTGGGGGTTTTGGGGGTGTAGGGTGAGTTGTGATTGGTTGGCTTGGAGGTGGATTAAAATAATATTAAAATATCTCAGGTGTATAACTACTAAAACTAGGTGTATCGGAACACTTGCAAAAACATCTCTAAAAATTATTTTCTGAGCTACTAGCATAAATGACACTAGTAACATATTTATTATGAGAATAAAACATGAATAATGAGGCCTTAGCATTGCTAAAGTCATCAGAGAGTGCTGGTGCTAAGCTGCACCAGTAAACCGTAAACCCGGTTAAACTGATTTTCTATTTTTAACTAAAACTGACCCGGTAACCTTATAATATCATTCAAGAAACTTTTATTACTAATATAATGATAATATTACCCTATTATCTCTCTTCTCTCATGAATCGAGTCCAGTTCGTCCAACTGAGACTATCTACGAAAAACCGGATCAAAACTCCTAACCGATATGGTTCAAAAACTATGTTCTTCGTGTCTGCGTTATCGAGCTTGCCTTGGAAAAGGTTCTAGCTTAAAAATGACATAATGACAATTAGGATTGAGATACTTGATAATATATCAGAGCTTCTCCCCTTACTGATCCTCCGGAGTTCTCCGTACTTTCAGAAAAGATCTCGCGTACTCGAAAATCAGGGTTGTTACATTAGGCATTTATTTTAATTTGTTTTGGTGTTAGAGTTTGTTGGAAGGTTTGATTTTTTTATGATTTTTCTTAGTTGTAATTTTAGGGATTTTAAATTTAAATCAAATCTGATCTAATCTAATAAGATCAAATCTGATTTAAATTATTTATCATATCTTTAGGATTTTAAATTTTAAATCAAATCTGGTCTAACTCAATAAGATCAAATCTGATTTAAATTAGTTATCTTACCTTTAGGAGATTTAAATTAAATTATCTTATCTTATTTTTTTGCTAGTTTGTTAGGGCCTATTTAAACACCTTTGGTGAGACAATTTACATAACTTTTGATGAGTAAAATTTTCTTAGTACTTATATAAACATTTTTTTAGTGTGATTAAGTGAGGTGAGTGATTTGCTTCGCTTGTTGCATGAAGAAAACTGAAGGATCCAACACTAAGGTGAATCCGCATGGTAGTTTCTGTAACGACCCAATTTCTGGTACGTCATGATCATACTAGAAACTAAGTGCTACCAACTTGTCTTCCTAATTATTATCTATCATTTACTGTATAAGCCTGATTCGTTGTAAAGAGCGTGGTTATTTTGCGAGGTATTTTTTTGAAAACGTTTTATCTATGTCCGGAATTGATAAATAGAATCATTCATTACCAGTACAAAAATAATAACAAATAAAGTAGTTATAATTAACCACACTTATATATATCTCAAGCAGTTAACAACATTCAGCTATCCAGCCTTTATTAGAGTATAGATCTTTAGTTAGAACACCCCTGGTTATAGCTAGATAATAATTATATACATATATATACATACAACATTCTAGGCCCTAACCTATTCAAGAAGTCCCTAAGCTGGAACTCAGGCAAGCCTAGACTCTATACTCACCTAATCCCTCTAAACTACTAAAGAGAAAGAAAGTACGTTCTAGGTCTTCAAAACTCAAGTCAGGTGGAAAGTCGTCAAAAGACAGAAGATCGTCTATTACTCCTCTGCACAATCATACGTCATCAAAGAGCATCTCTCTGGTACTTCATTAAGTGGCAACAAAATAGCAACATTGTAGGAAGTACTTAGGCTAAAGTTCATAGATAAATGGGGTGTAGATGTCGGTTGGTCTCACGGTATATGTATAAACAGAAAACAAATCTCGCTCTAGACTCAGAAGACTACCCAGAGCAGAACCCTTTTGCAGAACGATCATCAATGGGCTACAGAAGGATACTCTTGCTTCCATCCAATGGGGGAAGGGAGAGAGAAGGGATAAGAACTGGGGAGTTCTTAGTAGGATCAGGGTTATTTGTTAAGTTCATTAATACTGTATTGTTTAGCAGACAAATAGCACAATACCAAGAAACAGTAAACAGAGGAAACAGCTACATAGTGAAAATAAAGAAAATACAAAGTAGAACACAAATAGAAGAATACAAGAGAATAAAATACAGACACAGAGAATAGAATACAAAAAAGGAAAGCATACATTCATACAACAATCATAACAGAAGGAATTCTACAACCAAGTATGATGCATGTCTGTCTTATGCAGGCCATGAGCTCACATGTCGGTTTACACCCTGCAGCCCGACATTACTTAGGAACTAGTCTTAGATATGGCTTTATCTCTATCGGTAAACTTCGGCCTACAGAAATGGCACTCCTGTAAGTGAACTTTAGCTTACAGGAATATTCTAAACACAACACAACAAGTTTCTGTAGGTGAACTTCGGCCTACAGAAATGGCACCTCTGTAAGTGAACTTTGGCTTACAGAAATAGCGCCCCTATAAGTAAACTTTGGCTTACAGGAATAGCAACTCTCTGTAGGTGAGTTTCGACCTATAAGAACAACACCTTGAGATACATAATTGATATTCACTATAGGTGAACTTTGGCCTATAAGACCTCTACGGCTAATAGAAAAGTAGCAGATGAATGGTGCACAAAATTGTGATCACACTTTTCACAACTCTGCACAACTAACCAGCAAGTGCACTGGGTCGTCCAAGTAATACCTTACGTGAGGAAGGGTCGATCCCATGGAGATTGTCGGCTTGAAGCAAGCTATGGTCATCTTGTAAATCTCAGTCTGGCAGATTCAAATGGTTATGGGGTGTTGATAATTAAAAGATAAATAAAACATAAAATAAGATAGAGATACTTATGTAATTCATTGGTGGGAATTTCAGATAAGCGTTTGGAGATGCTTTGTTGCTTCTAAACATTTTCTTTCCTATTGTCATCATCCAATCATGCGCACTCCCTTCCATGGCAAGCTATAAGATCCTCTCAGTGAAAATGATCCGGCTACGGTCTTTGTACGGCTAATCAACTGTCAAATTTCTTGTCTCGGATGAAAATACCAGGCACAACTACCGCAGGGCTAATCATCTGTCGGTTCTCACTAGCATCGGAATAAGATCCATTGATCCTTTTGCACACTGTCACTGTGCCTAACATTCGCGAGTTTTAAGCTCCTCACAGTCATCCCTTCCCAGATCCTACTCGGAATACCACAGACAAGGTTTAGAGTTTCTGGATCTCAGGAATGCTGTCTATTGTTCTAGCCTATACCACGAAGATCCTAATCTTAGATTCAGATGCTCTGTTGTCAGGAGAGACGATGTGAATCATTGATTAGAGACCCAAGAGAATATACTCCGGCTGTTGTCTAATGACTATGTTGAACATCATGTAGACCGCTTTGTGGTTGTCAGGCACGCGGATCTTGGCTAAGCGAGTACTGAAGATAGAGGGTGATTGTCACGGGTCACCCCTTCAATCTGACCTAATTGAATTAAGTACAAGAGTATATCTTGGAGAAGAAGTAGGCGTGAATTGAATGAAAAACCATAGTACTTGCATTAATTCATGAGGAACAACAGAGCTCCTCACCTTATTCTATGAGGTGTAGAAACTCCACCGTTGAAAATACATAAGAACAAAATGGTCTAGGTATGGCCGAATAGCCAACCTCCAAAAGGGTTCGAAGAACTCCTAAAAGGTCAAAGACTCCGAATACAATAGTAAAAAGTGCTATTTATACTAAACTAGTAAACTAGGTTTATAGAAAATGAGTAGATAGTGCAGAAATCCGCTTTCGGGGCCCACTTGGTGTGTGTTTAGACTGAGCCTTGAAGCTTTCACGTGTAAAGGCCATCCTTGGAGTTGAACGCTAGCTTTGGTGCCAGTTCTGCTGTTTTACTCCAGAAAAAGGTCTCTGGTGGGCGTTTAGACGCCAGTTTGGGCCATCAAATCTGGGGCAAAGTATGGACTATTACACATTGCTAGAAAGCCCAAGATGTCTGCTTTCCAACGCAATTAAGAGCGCGCCAATTGGGTTTCTATAGCTCCAGAAAATCTACTTCGAGTGCAGGGAGGTTAGAATCCAACAGCATCTACAGTTCTTTCTCAGCCTCTGAATCAGATTTTTGCTCAGGTCCCTCAATTTCAGCCAGAAAATACCTAAAATTACAGAAAAACATACAACTCATAGTAAAGTCCAGAAATGTGATTTTTTCATAAAAACTAATAAAAATATATTAAAAGTAACTAAAACATACTAAAAACTACCTAAAAACAATGCCAAAAAACGTATATACTATCTGCTCATCACAACACCAAACTTAAATTGTTGCTTGTCCCCAAGCAACTAAAAACAAAATAGGATAAAAAGAAGAGAATATACAATAAATCCCAAAATATCAATGAAGCTTAGTTCTAATTAGATGAGCGGGTAATAAAGACATAAACATAGACAAAACATAAAGCATAAGAAACGAAAAACAGTAAAACAAATAACAAGGAAATTAAAGAACGGGTCCACCTTAGTGATGGCGGCTAGTTCTTCCTCTTGAAGATCCTATGGAGTGCTTTATCTCCTCAATATCTCTTCTTTGCCTTTGTTGCTCCTCCCTTATGGCTCTTTGGTGTTCCGTGTTGGAACTCAAATCTCCTAAAGAGGTATTGAGTTGCTCCCAATAGTTGTGTGGAGAAAAATGCATCCCTTGAGGCATCTCAGGAATTTCTTGATAAGGGACTTCCTCATGCTCTTGTTGAGGTCCATGAGTGGGCTCTCTTGTTTGCTCCATCCTCTTTTTAGTGATGGGCTCTTGAGATGAATCTCTCCATCTCGCATGACTCGGAGGTGGAAGCCACTGCCTTCCCTTTACTCTTTCTAGAGGTTTCTCCAGCCTTAGGTGCCATTAATGGTTATGAAAAATAAAAAGCAACGCTTTTACCCACACCAAACTTAATAGGTTTGCTCATCCTCGAGCAAAAGAGGAAAAAATGGAGGAGAAGATGAAGAAATAGAGGAGATGGAGGTGTGTGGGAATTCGGCCAAGGGGGTTATGTGTTGGAGTTGTGTGAAATGGAAGGTGGTAAGGAGGGTTACTTATAGGGTAAGGGAGAGAAGGTAACCGAGTGGAGAATGGGTGGGTTTCGGAGGGAAATAGTTTGAATTTGAATGGTGAGGTAGGTGGGTGGTAGGGAATAGTGTTATGGAAAGGTGTGAAGAAGAGGGAGAGTGAGGTGGGGTAGGTGGGGATCCTGTGGAGTCCACAGATCCTGAGGTGTCAAGGAATTCTCATCTATGCACCTTCCTGGCATTTAAACGCCCACGTGTGCCAAATCTGGCGTTAAACGCCAGTTCTGCTACCTTTCCTGGCATTAAACGCCAGGCTGGTGTCCCTTTCTGGCGTTTAACGCCAGCCAGACACCAGACAGCCACTTCTGGCGTTAAACGCCAGTCTGGCTGCTGATAAATCCCATTTGTAGGGTTTATCTTATGCTTCATTTAAGGGATTTTATGACCTTTTACCCACATTTATTCAATGAAATAGCATGGTTTTATAACTTCTCCTTTAATTGTGCTTAAGAGTGATAACATATTTTTTAGGTCTTAAAATAGCTAAATCTAATTCTTCTTGATTCCATTAGATGCCTTGATATGTTTGTTAAGTGATTTAAGGTTTAGAAGGCAAAGATTGGATCAAGGGAATGAAGAAAGAAGCATGAAAAGTTGGAGAACTCATGAAGAAATGAAAGAACCGGAAAGCTGTCAAGCCGACCTCTTCACACTTAAACGACCATAACCTGAGCTACAGAGGTCGAAATGATACGGTTCCAGTTGGGTTAGAAAGCTAACATCCGGGGCTTCGAAACGATATAAGATTTGCCATAGTTGCTATACGTATGGTGGAGCGCACGCGCATAGTACGCGCACACGCCGTTGCTGCCACCTGGTTCACTTAAAGCAAAACGTGGCCAGCGAATTCTAAAGCCTTGTGGGCCCATTCCAACTCATTTCTGATGCTATTTAACCCAAGGAATGAAGAGGGAAACACATGTTAGTTACCATTAGTCATAGTTTAGTTTTAGAAGTAGTTTCTAGAGAGAGAAGCTCTCACTTCTCTCTAGAATTAGGATTAGGATTAGGTTTAGTTCTTAGATCTAGGTTTTAATTCATGTTCTCTTCTACTTCTACTTCTCAATTCTTTGTTGTTACATTCATCATTCTTCTACTCCTTTATTGTAATTTCCTTTATGTTGTTCTTATACTTTCTTGTAGATCTACTATTGTTCCTTCCATTTTTTTTCAATTCAATAAGAGGTAATTCATAATAATTGTTCTTCTTTGCTTTTCTATTGTTGATCTCTTGCCTTTGTAGTTAGATCTCTCTTTAATTCTTGCAATTTATGTTGTTTACTTTTATTGCCTTTTATGTGTTTGTTGAAATGCCTCTTCTAGATATAGTATAGATTTTGTTCCTCTTGGCCTAGGGAGAGTAATTAGTGACACTTGAGTTATCTAATTCCTTTGTTAATTGGTAATTGGAGAGATTGCTAATTGGTTTGGAGTGCACTAAAGCTAGTCTTTCCTTGGGAGTTGGCTAGGACTTGTGGCTCAAGTCAATTCATCCACTTGACTTTCCTTTATTTAGTAAGGGTTAACTAAGTGGTAGCAATGAACAATTCTCATCACAATTGAGAAGGATAACTAGGATAGGACTTCTAGTTTTCATACCTTGCCAAGAGCCTTTTATAGTTGTTAGTTTATTTTCATTGCCATTTACTTTCATGCCTCTTATCAAAACTCCAAAACAACTCAAACCAATAACAAGACACTTTATTGTAATTCCTAGGGAGAACGACCCGAGGTTTAAATACTTCGGTTATTAATTTTAGGGGTTTGTACTAGTGACAAACAATCTTTTGTATGAAAGGATTTTTGATTGGTTTGGAAACTATACTTGCAACGAGAATTCATTTATGAAATTCTATACTGTCAAAAATCAATTCATCAAAATGGCGCCGTTGCCGGGGAATTGCAATGGTGTTATGTTATTGGTTATTGTATATATGTGAATAGTGTGAATATGTTTGCTTTTGTTAGCTCTTACTAGTTTTAGGATTTAATTTTCTTGCTTCTTATTTGATTTTGTTTTCATTTT
The DNA here is from genome assembly GCF_014773155.1 of Arachis stenosperma. Taxonomy (NCBI): domain Eukaryota; kingdom Viridiplantae; phylum Streptophyta; class Magnoliopsida; order Fabales; family Fabaceae; genus Arachis; species Arachis stenosperma. The sequence goes on from NW_026651370.1 coordinate 1,099,592, forward strand.
CCTCTTGTTATCATGAATTCTCACCTTGACTATGAGTTTGGCTCTAATTATGTTGTAGGAAATGAGGACTATAATGAAGATGTGCATCAAGAATGGGACAATCAAAGGTGGGAGGAACCATATGCATATGATCAATCTTCATGGCAACAACCTCCACCAATGCACTCTGAAGAAGAGCCATTCTATGATTTATATCAATCCAATGGCTATGGTGAATCACCTTGTGACTTTCAAGAACCACCACCATATGCCTATGAACCATATCCTCAACATAACTCTCAACCATACTCACAAGCCTCTTTTCACCAACCACCTTCATATGACCCTAATCCATATCCATCCTACCAACAACCATATGAGCCATATGAACCACACATAGAGCTACCACCACCCCAACATCAACATTTTCAAGAGCCACCCCCTCCATATTATTACCAAGATGAACCACCTCCAATATACGAAAATTTTCAACCACAAGATGAATACTACTTTCCACCACAACCTCCCATGGAAGAATACTCATATCCATTGATCCAAGAGCCACATGATCCTAATCATATTATCCAAGAGGAACAAGAGTCAAGGGATCATCTCAAGGAAGCATTGGATCAATTTCAAGCAACCATGGAGTGTGTTGTGCAACAAGTGGAAAGAATGGAAAACATTGAACCACCACAACTCTACCAAGAAGAACCACCTTCCTACTATAAACCCTTCCCCCAAAATGATGAATCCTTCCAACCATCCCAATCTCTAATGGATGAAACCCTTGGTGATCTTGTTCAAGGGCAAGAAGAGATGAAAAGGGATGTGCAAAATTTCATGGCCGCCTTGGATGCGGTAACAAATCAATTAGCCTCCCAATGCTTGAACACTCAAGGAACTCCCATGGCTACAGGTGGAGAATCAAATGAAGAACATAGCATGAAGGAGAGATTAGAAACTCGGGTGGGAAATGAGGGAAGTTGCTTTGTATTGGAATAATTGGAGGAAGCTTTAATTGTTGAAGACAAGGAAGAAGTGGTAGAAGACTTAGGAGATGCGGAGCCTCCATGGGAACATAAAGTTGAAGAAAACCCCTACAAGATGATTGAAATTGATGCTAGGGAGGAAAGTGCACACCTTCCAAGGCATATTCCATATGAAGACTTGGATGGGATAGAGAAAGAATTGAGTTCCCTTGGAGATGAAGATCAAGCATCAAGTCTTAGTAGTGAAGAATCCTTTGAGCATGAAGAACCTTCTCCGGTTGGATTTGAAAGCGTTGAGGAGGTAAATTTTTTTCACCCTCCCTATTATGATTTGAGTAAAGGAAAAGGTTTTGATAAAATTGTTGAACGAAGGATTGAGATTAAGAGATCTTGTGAAGAGGTGGAAGTCCCTAGAAATAGAAGAACGAGGGTTGGTTATGCTTTGTCAAGATCTTTGGAAGCATCTTTGCCTAGGTTGCCATCTACACCTTCATTTGAGTGGGTGAAATTCATTTCTATTAGTTTTATTATCCCACTTGAATATGGTTTGCTTGAAACGGATGGCCAACTTAGGGAAGTTTGTGGGATGAAGCGTAAGCGGAAAAGGTTTTGTGGTGGGCGTTGCAAATCAAGGCTCATTATGGTTGATGCATCAAACATGAGATATAAAGGTTGGAGTAGTGCTCAAATAGATGGGTCTAGGAGGATTGTTGGACACTTCATAGAGAATTCATCTTGCTTACCACCCGGATGGACTAATAATGATGATCAACCTCAAGATGGGTGTGAAAACAAAGTGTGGGATCCCGGATTACAAAAAGAGGACCAACTTTGGGAGCCCCAAGCTTGTGAAGAACTCCATCAACACTTGGCTCAACCCATAGGAAATCTTGGGGCACAATGGAGAACCAAGCATTGGTGGGAGTTCCAAGATGAATACAAGCACAAGCCACCTTGATGAGGAGCTCCCCATAAGTCCAACTTAAGGACAATAAACAAAAGTGCTAGGTGGGAGACAACCCACCATGGTAAATTCTTTTCATTTTCCCTTTTTGTACATATTGATAGAATTAGTTTAATTTCATGTTTGTTTAGATAGTTGAGTTTGATTAGTAGTATAATATGATAAATAAGGTTTTGGGGCGTTTTGGTAGCTGTTTGGAGGATTGAAAGGCTTGGATTGGTGTAAGAACTTAGAAAAATATTTTTTGAAAAACAGAACACCATCCACGCGTGCGCGCACCTAACGCGTACGCGCACCTGAGCATTTTTTTGACCATCCACGCGGACGCGCACTGTACGCGTATGCGTGGATGCAAAAAATTCGACCCCAGCCAAAAACCCGAGAGTTGTGCCAGACTTGGGCCGACACTATGCCTTCGGCCTAACTCGACGCACGCGTGCGCGCACCTGGCGCGTACGCGCCCTTCAACCAATTTGCCCATTGACGCGTAAACGTGCATGACGCACACGCGTCGGTAAAAAAAAAAGAGTTTTTTTCTCATCTTCCATTTTTTTTTGTTAATCACATTCGCATACTTCTACTCTTCCCATTTTCATTTAGTTTTTGTAGCATGTTTTCGTTTTTTTTTTTTAAAAAAGCCATTTTAATAATGGTGTTGAACTTTCCTAGTCAATTGTTGAGACTTTCTTGCATTATTTTGATGCTTCTTGACTTGTTTGATATTGTTGGGTGATGAAACTTTTAAAACAATGCTTCATCTTGAATGACTCTTGTGTCTTTGTGCATTGATATGACCTCATATTGTCTTTCATGACCCACTTCTTCTCATTTGAACTTGATGCTCAATACACTCTTCATGCTTTAACTTTAATCTTGCATCGAGCTTAATGATATGCCCTAGCTTACATTGTTTTCTCACTCACATGCCTAGCTAACATGCAGTAGGGAATCATACTCTTATTTGGCATTAGCCCCCGCCTATGTTCTAATTGCCTTGATATCTTTGTTATAGGCTTAATTTTCTTTCTTTCTTTCCTTTTGGGTTGGCCACCAATACGGAGGAGAAAGGAAAAGCTTTTAAATGGGGCAACAAACAAGTCATCCGCACAACCTTTTGAAGGAGCTCATCAATTATAGCAACCCATCCACCTTGCTCTTTTTTGCATGCACCGAGGACGGTGTAATCTTCAAGTGTGGGGAGGTCGTCCAACCGATCTCCATGGGTAACAATTTCCTTTTCAACACCAAATTTTATTTTCTTTGTTAGATTAGCTATTGCATTGCATGATAGGTTGCATGTTAGTTAGAATTTGTACATATTTTTACCACTTCTTTTTATTAGGACTACTTGGTTAGGATGATGATTTCTTTCCCAAGAAACCGTTTTAGGGTAATGGTGGACGAAATTATGATCTATATTTTTTAAGTTGTACTCATTGTAAAATTATGGAATTTGAAATTGGCACGAGTGATCACAACTCCGTTCAACTAACCAGCAAGTGTACTGGGTCGTCCAAGTAATAAACCTTACGCGAGTAAGGGTCGATCCCACAGAGATTGTTGGTATGAAGCAAGCTATGGTCACCTTGTAAATCTCAGTTAGGCAGATTAAATTGGTTTATGGTTTCGAAAATAGAAATAAGAAAATAGAAGAAATAAAAGGGAGAGAATACTTATGCAGATTCATTGGTGGGAATTTCAGATAAGCGAATGGAGATACTGTATGCTCAAGGACGCCTGCTATCCTCCTGCTTCAACTCAATCCTTCTTACTCCTTTCCATGGCAAGCTGTGTATAGGGGTTCACCGTTCGACGATGGCTACTTTGAATCCTCTCGGGAAAATGGTCCTCTGCGGCTGTCACTCGCATGGCTAATCGTCTGGAGGCATCACACTGGCCGAAGGCTACATCCCATCCTCGCAGTGAAAACTACGCTCACGCGCTCTGTCACAGCACGGCTAATCACTGGTTGGTTCTCGCGCCTACTGGAATAGAATCCCTTGATTCTTTTGCGTCTGTCACTAACGCCCAGCACTTGCGAGTCTGAAGCACGTCACAGTCATTCATTACCGGAATCCTACTCGGAATACCACAGACAAGGTTAGACTTTCCGGATTCCCAGGATCCTACTCGGAATACCACAGACAAGGTGAGACTTTCTGGATCCTCATACATGCCGCCATCTATCTAGCTTATACCACGAAGATTCTGTTGGGGAATCTAAGAGATACACATTCAAGCTCGGTTGCATGTAGAACGGAGGTGGTTGTCAATCACGCGCGTTCATAAGTGAGAATGATAATGAGCGTCACATAATCATCACATTCATCATGTTCTTGGGTACGAATGAATATCTTGGAATAAGAATAAGAGAGATTTGAATAAAAGAAAATAGAATTGCATTAATACTTAAGGTACAGCAGAGCTCCACACCCTTAATCTATGGTGTGCAGAAACTCCACCGTTGAAAATACATAAGTAAAAGGTTCAGGCATGGCCGAGAGGCCAGCCCCCAAAACGTGATCACTAGATTCAAAATACAATCCAGGATCTGGTCAAAGACAACTAATACAATAGTTAAATGTTCTATTTATAATAAACTAGCTCCTAAGGTTTACATGAGTAAGTAATTGATGCATAAATCCACTTCCGGGGCCCACTTGGTGTATGCTTGGGCTGAGCTTGATCAATCCACGAGCTGAGGCTTCTCTTGGAGTTGAACTCCGAGTTATGACGTGTTTTGGGCGTTCAACTCTGGATCATGACGTTTTTCTGGCGTTTAACTCCAGACAGCAGCATGAACTTGGCGTTGAACGCCAAGTTACGTCCTCAATTTCCGAATAAAGTATGGACTATTATATATTTCTGGAAAGCTCTGGATGTCTACTTTCCAACGCCGTTGAGAGCGCGCCATTTGGAGTTCTGTAGCTCCAGAAAATCCATTTCGAGTGCATGGAGGTCAGATTCCAACAGCATCAGCAGTCCTTTTGTCAGCCTTTTTCAGAGTTTTGCTCAAGTCCCTCAATTTCAGCCAGAAATTACCTGAAATCACAGAAAAACACACAAACTCATAGTAAAGTCCAGAAATGTGAATTTAACATAAAAACTAATGAAAACATCCCTAAAAGTAGCTTAAACTTACTAAAAACTATCTAAAAATAATGCCAAAAAGCGTATAAATTATCCGCTCATCACAACACCAAACTTAAATTGTTGCTTGTCCCCAAGCAACTGAAAATCAAATAGGATAAAAAGAAGAGAATATACTATAAATTCCAGAATATCAATGAATATTAATTATAATTAGATGAGCGGGACTTGTAGCTTTTTGCTTCTGAACAGTTTTGGCATCTCACTTTTTCCTTTGAAGTTTAGAATGATTGGCTTTTCTAGGAACTTAGAATTTCGGATGGTGTTATTAACTTTCCTAGTTAAGCATGTTGATTCTTGAACATAGCTACTTATGAGTCTTGGCTGTGGCCCTAAGCACTTTGTTTTCCAGTATTACCACCGGATACATAAATGCCACAGACACATAACTGGGTGAACCTTTTCAGATTGTGACTCAGCTTTGCTAGAGTCCCCAGTTAGTGGTGTCCAGAGCTCTTAAGCACACTCTTTTGCTTTGGATCACGACTTTAACCACTCAGTCTCAAGCTTTTTCACTTGGACCTTCATGACACAAGCACATGGTTAGGGACAGCTTGATTTAGCCGCTTAGGCATGGATTTAATTTCCTTGGGCCCTCCTATCCATTGATGCTCAAAGCCTTGGATCCTTTTTACCCTTGCCTTTTGGTTTTAAGGGCTCGTGGCTTTTTCTATTGCTCCTTCTTTTTTTTTTCGCCATTCACTGCTTTTTCTTGCTTCCAGAATCAATTTCATGATTTTTCAGATCATCAATAACATTTCTCTTTGTTCATCATTCTTTCAAGAGCCAACAATTTTAACATTCATAAACAACAAGATCAAAAGACATATGCACTGTTCAAGCATTCATTCAGAAAACAAAAAGTATTGTCACCTCATCAATATAATTAAATTAAATTCAAGGGTAAATTCGAAATTCATGTACTTCTTGTTCTTTTGAATTAAAACATTTTTCTTTTAAGAGAGGTGAAGGATTAATGGAATTTATTCATAGCTTTAAGGCATGGTTACATACTAATGATCATGAACTAAAGACACAAAACATAGATAAACACAATATTAAAAACCGAAAAACAGAAAGAAATAAAGAACAAGGAATGAATCCACCTCTAGTGGCGTCTTCTTCTTGAAGGACCAATGATGTTCTTTAGCTCTTCTATGTCCCTTCCTTGCCTTTGTTGCTCCTCCCTCATTGCTCTTTGATCTTCTCTTATTTCTTGGAGAATGATGGAGTGCTCCTGATATTCCACCCTTAATTGTTCGACATTGTGGCTCAAACCTTCTAAAGAAGTGTTGAGTTGCTCCCAATAGTTGTTTGGAGGAAAGTGCATCCCTTGAGGCATCTCAGGGATTTCTTGATGATGAGCTTCCTCATGCACCTCTTGAGAACCGTGAGGGGCTTCTCTTGCTTGCTCCATCCTCTTCTTGGTGATGGGCTTATCCTCTTCAATGAAGATGTCTCCTTCTATGATAACTCCAGTTGAGTAACATAGATGGCAAATAAGGTGAGGAAAAGCTAGCCGTGCCATAGGTGAGGGCTTGTCGACTATTTTGTAGATTTCATTGGAGATGACCTCATGAACTTCTACTTCCTCTCCAATCATGATGCCATGAATCATGATGGCCTGATCCACAGTAACTTCAGATCGGTTGCTAGTAGGAATGATGGAGCGTTGAATGAACTCCAACCATCCTCTAGCTATAGGCTTGAGGTCCAGTCTTCTTAGTTGGACTGGCTTGCCTTTGGAGTCTCTCTTCCATTGAGCTCCTTCCACACAAATTTCCATAAGGACTTGGTCCAACCTTTGATCAAAGTTGACCCTTCTAGTGTAGGGGCGTTCATCTCCTTGCATCATGGGCAAGTGAAACGCCAACCTTACATTTTCCGGACTGAAATCCAAGTATTTCCCCCAAACCATTGTGAGATAATTCTTTGGACTCGGGTTCATACTTTGATCATGGTTCCTAGTGATCCATGCATTGGCATAGAACTCTTGAACCATTAAGATTTCGACTTGTTGCATGGGGTTGGTTAAGACTTCCCAACCTTTTCTTCGGACTTCATGTCGGATCTCCGGATACTCATTTCTCTTGAGCTTGAAAGGGACCTCAGGGATCACCTTCTTCTTTGCCACAACATCATAGAAGTGGTCTTGATGGCTCTTGGAGATGAATCTTTCCATCTCCCATGACTCGGAGGTGGAAGCTTTTGTCTTCCCTTTTCCTTTTCTAGAGGATACTCCGGCCTTAGGTGCCATTGGTAATGGAAAAACAAAAAAAAGCTTATGCTTTTACCACACCAAACTTAAAATATTGCTCGCCCTCGAGCAAGAGAAGAAAGAATAGAAGAAGAAGAAGAAAGTATGGTTGAGAAGGGGGAGTGGTAGGTTCGGCTTAGGTGAAGAAGAAGGGGTTTGTGTTGTGTGAAAATGAAGTAGAAAGGAAGGGTATTTATAGGGAGAGGGAGGAGGTATGTTCGGCCATTTTGGGTGGGAATGGGTGGGAAATTTGTTTTGAATTTTTGATGGTTGGTGGGGTTTATGGGGAAGAGTGGATGGATGTGAGTGGTGAATGGGGTAATTGGGAAGAGGAATTGAGGTGATTGGTGAAGGTTTTTGGGAAGTGTGATATGGGGAAGAGTGAAATAGGATTAGGAGAGTGTGATTAGGATTAAAAGGTAAGGTGGGAATATGTTAGGTGGGGATCCTGTGGGGTCCACAGATCCTGAGGTGATCCTGTGGGGTCCACAGATCCTGTGGTGTCAAGGAATTTCATCCCTGCACCAAATAGGCATGTAAATGCCTTCGTGCATTATTCTGGCGTTTAAACGCCCATTGGTGCACATTCTGGGCGTTCAACGCCCATGTAAAGCATGTTTCTGGCGTTGAACGCCAGTTTCATGCTTGTTACTGGCGTTCAGCGCCAGTTTTTCCTCTCTGGGCACATTCCTGGCGTTCAGCGCCAGAATGTTGCTTGTTTCTGGCGTTCAGCGCCAGAATGGTGCTCTGTTCTGGCGTTGAACGCCAGCCAGATGCATCTTACTGGCGTTGAACGCCAGCCTGTGCGTCCTCCAGGGTGTGAATTTTTTCTTCTGCTGTTTTTGACTCTGTTTTTAATTTTTATGATTTTTTCGTGACTCCTCATGATCATGTACCTAATAAAACACAAAATAACAATAATATAGAATAAAAATTAGATAAATAAAATTGGGTTGCCTCCCAACAAGCACTTCTTTAATGTCATTAGCTTGACAGTGGCTCTCATGGAGCCACAAGGTGATCAGGTCAATGTTGTGTAGTCCCAACACCAAACTTAGAGTTTGGATATGGGATCTTAACACCAAACTTAGAGTTTGGTTGTGGCCTCACAACACCAAACTTAGAGTTTGACTGTGTGGGCTCTTCTTGACTCTGAACTGAGAGAAGCTCTTCATGCTTACTCTCTTCTGTCACAGAGGGATGGCCATGTGCCTTAAACACAAGGTAGTCCCCATTCAATTGAAGGACTAATTCACCTCTGTTGACATCTATCACAGCTCCTGCTGTGGCTAGGAAAGGTCTTCCAAGGATGATGCAATCATCTTCTTCCTTCCTAGTGTCTAAGATTATGAAATCAGCAGGGATGTAAAGGCCTTCAACCTTTACTAGCACGTCCTCTACTAATCCATAAGCTTGTCTCAATGACTTGTCTGCCAATTGTAATGAGAACAAGGCAGGTTGTACCTCAATGATCCCCAGCTTCTCCATTACAGAGAGTGGCATAAGATTTATCCCTGACCCCAGATCACACAGAGCTTTTTCAAAGATCATGGTGCCTATGGTACAAGGTATTAAGAACTTGCCAGGATCTTGTTTCTTTTGAGGTAGAATTTTCTGAATCCAAGTATCCAGTTCATTAATGAGCAAGGGAGGTTCACTTTCCCAAGTCTCATTACCAAACAACTTGGCATTCAGCTTCATGATAGCTCCTAAATATTGAGCAACTTGCTCTCCAGTTACATCTTCATCCTCTTCAGAGGATGAATAGTCTTCAGAGCTCATGAATGGCAGAAGGAGATTTAATGGAATCTCTATGGTCTCTGTATGAGCCTCAGATTCCTTTGGATCCTTAATAGGAAACTCCTTCTTGCTTGAGGAACGTCCCAGGAGGTCTTCCTCACTAGGATTTTCGTCCTCCTCCTCCCTTGTGCATTCGGCCATATTGACTATGTCAATGGCTTTGCACTCTCCTTTTGAATTCTCTTCTGTATTGCTTGGGAGAATACTGGGAGGAGTTTCAGTGACTTTCTTACTCAGCTGGCCCACTTGTGCCTCCAGATTTCTAATGGAGGATCTTGTTTCACTCATGAAACTGAAAGTGGCCTTTGACAGATCAGAGACTACATTGGCTAAATTAGAGGTGTTTTGTTCAGAATTCTCTGTCTGTTGCTGAGAAGATGATGGATATGGCTTGCTATTGCCCAGCCTGTTGCGTCCACCATTGTTAAAGCCTTGTTGAGGCTTTTGTTGATCCTTCCATGAGAAATTTGGATGATTTCTCCATGATGAGTTATAGGTGTTTCCATAAGGTTCACCCATGTAATTAACCTCTGCCATGGCAGGGTTCTCAGGATCATAAGCTTCTTCAGAAGCTGCCTCTCTAGTACTGTTGGATGCATGTTGCCATCCATTCAGATTCTGAGAGATCATGTTGACCTGTTGAGTCAACACTTTGTTCTGAGCCAATATGGCATTCAGAGTATCAATTTCAATAACTCCTTTCTTCTGAGGTATCCCATTGTTCACGGAATTCCTCTCAGAAGTATACATGAACTGGTTGTTTGCAACCATGTCAATGAGTTCTTGAGCCTCTTCAGGCGTTTTCTTTAGGTGAATAGATCCACCTGCAGAATGGTCCAATGACATTTTCAAAAATTCAGAGAGACCATAATAGAATATATCTAATATGGTCCATTCTGAAAACATGTCAGATGGACATCTTTTGGTCAGCTGCTTGTATCTTTCCCAAGCTTCATAGTGGGATTCACCATCTTTTTGTTTGAAGGTTGAACATCCACTCTCAGCTTGCTCAGCTTTTGAGGAGGAAAGAATTTATCCAAGAAGGCAGTGACCAGCTTATCCCAGGAGTCTAGGCTATCCTTGGGTTGTGAATCCAACCATATTCTAGCTCTGTCTCTTACAGCAAAAGGGAAAAGCATGAGTCTGTAGACTTCAGGATCTACTCCATTCGTCTTTACAGTCTCACAGATCTGCAAGAACTCAGTTAAAAACTGATAAGGATCTTCAGATGGAAGTCCATAAAACTTGCAGTTTTGTTGCATTAATGCAACTAGCTGAGGTTTCAGCTCAAAGTTATTGGCTCCAATGGCAGGAATGGAGATGCTTCTTCCATCAAACTTGGACGTTGGCTTTGTGAAGTCACCAAGCATTCTCCTTGCATTATTATTATTTTCGGCTGCCATCTCCTTCTCTTGTTCGAAAATTTCTGAAAGGTTGTTTCTGGATTGTTGTAATTTAACTTCTCTTAATTTTCTTTTTAAAGTTCTTTCAGGTTCTGGATCAATTTCAACAAGAGTGCCTTTATCCCTGTTCCTGCTCATATGAAAGAGAAGAAAACAAGAAAAGAAAGAGGAATCCTCTATGTCACAGTATAGAGATTCCTTTATGTTAGTAGAAAAAGAAGGGGTAGAATAGTGAAGAGGGAGATTCGGATTTTGGATGAAGAGAGGTGAAGAGAAGTGTTAGTAAATAAATAATTAAATAGAAGAAGAAAAGAGAAGGGAAAATTTCGAAAATAGTTTTGAAAAAGAGGTTAGTGATTTTTGAAAATTAGAGATAAATGTAATTGAATTTAAAATTTAAAACAATTAATTAATTAAAATAATTTTTGAAAAAGAAAGAGGCATTTTCGAAAATTAGAGAGAGGGAAAAGTAGTTAGGTGGTTTTGAAAAAGATAAAAACAAACAAGAAGTTAGTTAGTTGATTGAAAAAGATAAGAAGATAAAAAGTTAGATAAGATATTTTGAAATCAATTTTTGAAAAAGATAAAATAAAAGATAAAATATTTAGTTCAAAAATTTTGAAATTATTTACTTCACTAACAAGAAACTACAAGATAAGATTCTAGAACTTAAAGATTGGACCTTTCTTAACAAGAAAGTAACAAACTTCAAATTTTTGAACCAATCACATTAATTATTAGTGAATTTTCGAAAATATGATGTAAGATAAGGAAAAGATTTTGAAAATAATTTGAAAAATGTTTTTGAAATTTTCGAAAAATAAAAAAAATGAAAAGATATGATTTTTGAAAAAGATTTTGAAAAGATAAGATTTTTAAAATTGAAATTTTTTTTGACTTGACTTGTAAGAAACAACTAATTTTAAAAATTTTTGACCAAGTCAACCCAAAATTTCGAAAATTTGGAGGGAAATAAGGAAAAGATATTTTTTTATTTTTGAATTTTTAATTATGAGAGAGAAAAACAACAAAAATACTCAATGCATGAAATTTTTAGATCAAAATAATGAATGCATGCAAGAATGCTATGAATGTCAAGATGAACCCCAAGAACACTTTGAAGATCATGATAAACATCAAGAACATAATTTTGAAAAAATTTTTTGATGCAAAGAAAACATGCAAGACACCAAACTTAGAAATCTTTAATGCATGGACTCTAACAAACAAAAAATGCATATGAAAAACAACAAACAACACAAACAAGAAAACATCAAGATCAAACAAGAGGAATTATCAAGAACAACTTGAAGATCATGAAGAACACTATGAATGCATGGGATTTTCGAAAAATGCAAGAAAAATTTTTAAAAGCATGCAATTGACACCAAACTTAAAAATTGACTCATGACTCAAACAAGAAACACAAATATTTTTGATTTTTATGATTTTCTTAAATTTTTTTTGTATTTTATTAATTTTTTTTTTCGAAAATAATGTTAGGAAAAACGAAAAATAAAAGAAAAAATTTTGAAAAAGATTTTTGAAAAGAAATTTACCTAATCTGAGCAACAAGATGAACCGTCAGTTGTCCATACTCGAACAATCCCCGGCAACGGCGCCAAAAACTTGGTGGACGAAATTATGATCTATATTCTTTAAGTTGTACTCATTGTAAAATTATGGAATTTGAAATTGGCACGAGTGATCACAACTCCGTTCAACTAACCAGCAAGTGTACTGGGTCGTCCAAGTAATAAACCTTACGCGAGTAAGGGTCGATCCCACAGAGATTGTTGGTATGAAGCAAGCTATGGTCACCTTGTAAATCTCAGTTAGGCAGATTAAATTGGTTTATGGTTTCGAAAATAGAAATAAGAAAATAGAAGAAATAAAAGGGAGAGAATACTTATGCAGATTCATTGGTGGGAATTTCAGATAAGCGAATGGAGATACTGTATGCTCAAGGATGCCTGCTATCCTCCTGCTTCAACTCAATCCTTCTTACTCCTTTCCATGGCAAGCTGTGTATAGGGTTCACCGTTCGACGATGGCTACTTTGAATCCTCTCGGGAAAATGGTCCTCTGCGGCTGTCACTCGCATGGCTAATCGTCTGGAGGCATCACACTGGCCGAAGGCTACATCCCATCCTCGCAGTGAAAACTACGCTCACGCGCTCTGTCACAGCACGGCTAATCACTGGTTGGTTCTCGCGCCTACTGGAATAGAATCCCTTGATTCTTTTGCGTCTGTCACTAACGCCCAGCACTTGCGAGTCTAAAGCACGTCACAGTCATTCATTACCGGAATCCTACTCGGAATACCACAGACAAGGTTAGACTTTCCGGATTCCCAAGATCCTACTCGGAATACCACAGACAAGGTGAGACTTTCCGGATCCTCATAAATGCCGCCATCTATCTAGCTTATACCACGAAGATTCTGTTGGGGAATCTAAGAGATACACATTCAAGCTCGGTTGCATGTAGAACGGAGGTGGTTGTCATCACGCGCGTTCATAAGTGAGAATGATAATGAGCGTCACATAATCATCACATTCATCATGTTCTTGGGTACGAATGAATATCTTGGAATAAGAATAAGAGAGATTTGAATAAAAGAAAATAGAATTGCATTAATACTTGAGGTACAGCAGAGCTCCACACCCTTAATCTATGGTGTGCAGAAACTCCACCGTTGAAAATACATAAGTAAAAGGTTCAGGCATGGCCGAGAGGCCAGCCCCCAAAACGTGATCACTAGATTCAAAATACAATCCAGGATCTGGTCAAAGACAACTAATACAATAGTTAAATGTTCTATTTATAATAAACTAGCTCCTAGGGTTTACATGAGTAAGTAATTGATGCATAAATCCACTTCCGGGGCCCACTTGGTGTATGCTTGGGCTGAGCTTGATCAATCCACAAGCTGAGGCTTCTCTTGGAGTTGAACTCCGAGTTATGACGTGTTTTGGGCGTTCAACTCCGGATCATGACGTTTTTCTGGCGTTTAACTCCAGACAGTAGCATGAACTTGGCGTTCAACGCCAAGTTACGTCGTCAATTTCCGAATAAAGTATGGACTATTATATATTGCCGGAAAGCTCTGGATGTCTACTTTCCAACGCCCTTGAGAGCGGGCCATTTGGTTTTCTGTAGCTCCAGAAAATCCATTTTAAGTGTAGGGAGGTCAGATTCCAACAGCATCAGCAGTCCTTTGGTCAGCCTTTTTCAGAGTTTTGCTCAAGTCCCTCAATTTCAGCCAGAAATTACCTGAAATCACAGAAAAACACACAAACTCATAGTAAAGTCCAGAAATGTGAATTTAACATAAAAACTAATGAAACATCCCTAAAAGTAGCTTAAACTTACTAAAAACTATCTAAAAACAATGCCAAAAAGCGTATAAATTATCCGCTCATCAGGTAACCTACCAATTTGAAAAAGAAAATTTGTTGAACTTGCTTGAAATAATGTATTTTGGAACATGGTTTTTGAGCTAAGAACACAAGCTTGTGAGATTTGAGCCTAATGATGTGGTTACATCTTATAACTACTTATTTTTCCTTCTTATGTGCATTATTCTCTTCCTATGATTGTAATCTTCGATTTGTTTGATTCTTTATGTCCATTATTTTGTGTATTCATGCATTTATATGATTGAGGCCATCATTTCATTAGCTCACTTACCCAAATGGCCTTACCTTTTATCTTCCTTTGTTAGCCAAATTTGAGCCTACGATTAACCCACTTTGTTCTTAATTTAGCACATTACAAGCCTTAAAGCGAAAACAATAAAAGTCCTTATTTGGATCTTTGATTAGCTTGGGCCAGTGTATGTGAGTATCATTCAAGTGTGGGAACTTTGGGACATTGGTTGGGATAAGAGGGTGTTTGTGTTTTGTATTTTTATATTGGGGAATTGGGTACATACTCATGTATTAATTAAATGTATAGACCTTATGCATTGATGTTCTTATGTATAGTTTGAAAGAAAAAAAGAAAAAAAAAGAAAAAAAAAGAAAAGAAAAAAATAGAAAAGAAAGAAAAAGAAAAAAAACAATAAAAAGGGGACAAAATACCCCAAAGTGAAGGTCAAACAATAAAGAATCAATGCATATGGAATGTGAATCAAAAAAGGAAATGCATGAGTATGTGAAAAAGTGAGGAATGGGTAGTTAGATTAGTACTTAATTGTATTAGGTCATTATATAGGTTATGTGGAAAAGTTTAAGTTAATCAAAGATTCAAATCCTAGTCCACTAGCCAAATATGACCCTACCTTAACCCTAGCCCCATTACAACCTAAAGAAAAGACCTCATGATAATTGTATGCGTGCATTGAATAATTGTTGATTGTTAGATGAAAAAAAACAAATCTTGGAAAGCATGATTAGGGAGAATTGAGTGAATCAACCCCAAACACCGAGCGACTAGAGTGCAAACACTTCCGGTGAGGGTTCGATGCTCAATTCCTTGATTCCCGGCTTTCACGAGCGTTCTTCTTGCAAATCTATGTGAACTTCATGTTTATACTTCAATTGGTAGGACTCATGAATCGTTATATGATCTTAAGCCCTACTTGTGCATGTATGTCTTGGAGATTGATTTATTTTAACCAAGTAGGTAGAATCATTTTGCATTTAGTTGCATTCATGTAGATAGATGCATATAGTTATTTACATTGAATAAATGTTGATATCCTTTGTTTCTCTCTTGGCTTAAGCATGAGGACATGCTTGGTTTAAGTGTGGGAGGTTGATAAACCCCATTTGTAGGGTTTATCTTATGCTTCATTTAAGGGATTTTATGACCTTTTACCCACATTTATTTAATGAAATAGCATGGTTTTATAACTTCTCCTTTAATTGTGCTTAAGAGTGAAAACATGTTTTTTAGGTCTTAAAATAGCTAAATCTAATTCTCCTTGATTCCATTAGATGCCTTAATATGTTTGTTAAGTGATTTAAGGTTTAGGAGGCAAAGATTGGATCAAGGGAATGAAGAAAGAAGCATGAAAAGTTGGAGAACTCATGAAGAAATGAAAGAACCGGAAAGCTGTCAAGCTGACCTCTTCGCACTTAAACGACCATAACTTGAGCTACAGAGGTCCAAATGATGCGATTCCAGTTGGGTTAGAAAGCTAACATCCGGGGCTTCAAAACGATATAAGATTGCCATAGTTGCCACACGTATGGTGGCGCGCACGCGCATAGTACGTGCACGCGCCGTTGTTGCCACCTGGTCCACTTAAAGCAAAACGTGGCCAGCGATTTTAGAAGCCTTGTGGGCCCAATCCAACTCATTCTGATGCTATTTAAGCTAAGGATTGAAGAGGAATCAACTAACTTTTAACCATTAGTTTAGTTTAGCATAGTTTAGTAGTTAGAAGTTAGTTTCTAGAGAGAGAAGCTCTCACTTCTCTCTAGAATTAGGATTAGGATTAGGTTTAGTTCTTAGATCTAGGTTTTAATTCATGTTCTCTTCTACTTCTACTTCTCAATTCTTTGTTGTTACATTCATCATTCTTCTACTCCTTTGTTGTAATTTCCTTTATATTGTTCTTATACTTTGTTGTAGATCTACTATTGTTCCTTCCATTTTCTTTCAATTCAATAAGAGGTAATTCATAATAATAGTTCTTCTTTGCTTTTCTATTGTTGATCTCTTGCCTTTGTAGTTAGATCTCTCTTCAATTCTTGCAATTTATGTTGTTTACTTTTATTGCACTTTATGTGTTTGTTGAAGAATCTCTTCTAGATATAGTGTAGATTTTGTTCCTCTTGGCCTAGGTAGAGTAATTAGTGACACTTGAGTTATCTAATTCCTTTGTTGATTGATAATTGGAGAGATTGCTAATTGGTTTAGAGTGCACTAAAGCTAGTCTTTCCTTGGGAAGTTGGCTAGGACTTGTGGCTCAAGTTAATTCATCCACTTGACTTTCCTTTATTTAGTAAGGGTTAACTAAGTGGTAGTAATGAATAATTCTCATCACAATTGAGAAGGATAACTAGGATAGGATTTCTAATTTTCATACCTTGCCAAGAGCCTTTTATAGTTGTTAGTTTATTTTCATTGCCATTTACTTTCATGCTTCTTATCCAAAACCCCAAAACACATTTCTAACCAATAACAAGACACTTTATTGTAATTCCTAGGGAGAACGACCCGAGGTTTGAATACTTCGGTTTATAAATTTAAGGGTTTGTTACTTGTGACAAACAATCTTTTGTATGAAAGGGTTATTGTTGGTTTAGAAACTATACTTTACAACGAGAATTTATTAGTGAAATTCTAAACCGTCAAGAATCCAATCATCAGCTGCCAATTTTGGAATTTAACGCTCAGAATGCTGCTAGACTGGCGTTAAATGCCCATTCTGCTATCCTTATTGGCGTTTAAACGCCAGTACACCTGTCCTCCAAGGTGTGCTGTTTTTGATGCTATTTTTTGTTCTGCTTTAATTTTGCAGTTGTTTTTATGACTTCACATGTTTATCAACCTATAGAAAACATAAATTAACATAGATAAATAAAATTCGGTTGCCTCCCAATAAGCGCTTCTTTAATGTTAATAGCTTGACAAGAAGCTCTTACAGAGCTTCACAGATGCTCAGAGCATGATTGTGGCCTCTGTTCATACCCTGGGTCAAAGCTGTCTGACCCGGGATGTTCTTCAGACAAAGCGACCGACCTCTTCAGGTCAGGACAACCCGACCCCTTCTCAAAGAGCTCGGCCAAGTCACAGAAAAGCCCAAATAAAGGGCCCAAATAGAGGAACACATCCCAAATCCAAGGCCAACCCAAGCCCGTAGAGATAAAGACTGTTCCCTTGAAGATAAGATGACCTCACATGAAGATAAGATAAAGATAAGATAAGATAACTAACTTATCTTATCTAAGAAGGTCATTCTACGCTATTATAAATACACTAGAGCACCCAGGTATAACTCATACTCTGATTCTACTCAATACCTGCTTAATACCCTTGCTAACTTAAGCATCAGTGTCCCTTACAGGTACCCCCACCCTTCGGGGATGAAGGATCAGCAGCACCGTGATGAGCGATAATTTGTACCCTTTTTGGCATTGTTTTTAGTATGTTTTTAGTAGTTTTAGTTAAGTTCTTAGTATATTTTTATTAGTTTTTAGTTAAAATTCACTTTTCTGGACTTTACTATGAGTTTGTGTGTTTTTCTGTGATTTCAGGTATTTTCTGGCTGAAATTGAGGGATCTGAGCAAAAATCTGATCCAGAGACTCAAAAGGACTGCAGATGCTGTTGGATTCTGACCTCCCTGCACTCGAAATGGATTTTCTGGAGCTACAGAAGCCCAATTGGCGCGCTCTTAACGGCGTTGGAAAGTAGACATCCTGGGCTTTCCAGCAATATATGATAGTCCATACTTTGCCCAGATTTGATGGCCCAAACCGGCGTTCAAAGTCACCTACAGAAATTCCAGCGTTAAACGCCGGAACTGGCACCTAAATGGGAGTTAAACGCCCAAACTGGCATAAAAGCTGGCGTTTAACTCCAAGAGGAGTCTCTACACGAAAATGCTTCATTTGCTCAGCCCAAGCACACACCAAGTGGGCCCGGAAGTGGATTTTTATGTCATTTACTCATCTCTGTACACCCTAGGCTACTAGTTCTCTATATATAGGACCTTTTACTATTGTATTTTCATCTTGGTTCTTCTGGTTCCCTCTCTGGGGCCGAAGCCAATGATCACTCTTGTTCTTATGTATTTTCAACGGTGGAGTTTCTACACACCATAGATTAAGGTGTGGAGCTCTGCTGTACCTCGAGTATTAATGCAATTACTATTGTTCTTCCATTCAATTCCGCTTGTTCTTTGTCCAAGATATCACTTGTTCTTCAACTTGATGAATGTGATGATCCGTGACACTCATCATCATTCTCACTTATGAACAAGGTGACTGACAACCACTTTTGTTCTACAAGCAACCAAGGCTCTAGTGAATATCTCTTGGATTCCTGATTGCACGATGCATGGTTGATCGCCTGACAACCGAGTGCTCGCCTGACAAACGAGCCACCATTCCGTGAGATCAGAGTCTTCGTGGTATAGGCAAGAACTGATGGCGGCATTCAAGAGAATCCGGAAGGTCTAACCTTGTCTGTGGTATTCTGAGTAGGATTCAATGACTGAATGACTGTGACGTGCTTCAAACTCCTAGCAGGCGGGGCGTTAGTGACAGACGCAAAAGTATCGATGGATATTATTCCGGCCTGACCGAGAACCGACAGCTGAATTCCGCGTGCCGTGACAGGGCATATGCAATCGCTTTCACTGAGAGGATGGGAGGTAGCCATTGACAACGGTGAAACCCTACACAAGCTTGCCATGGAAAGGAGTAAGAAGGATTGGATGAAGACAGTAGGAAAGCAGAGAAACGGAAGGGAAGGCATCTTCATACGCTTATCTGAAGCTCTCACCAATGATATACATAAGTATCTCTATCTTTATCTTTATGTTTTATTCATCATCTATACCCATTTGAGTCTGCCTGACTAAGATTTACAAGGTGACCAAAGCTTGCTTCATACCAACAATCTCCGTGGGATCGACCCTTACTCGCGTAAGGTATTACTTGGAAGACCCAGTGCACTTGCTGGTTAGTTGTGCGAAGTTGTAGTGATCACAATTTCGCGCACCAAGTTTTTGGCGCCGTTGCCGGGGATTGTTCGAGTATGGACAACTGACGGTTCATCTTGTTGCTTAGATTAGGTATTTTTCTTCAGAGTTCTTAAGAATGAATTCTAGTGTTTCAGGGTGATGTTCTTATCATCACCAAAGCTGATTGATTCTTATCAATTTAGCTCTTGAATGCAATGTCCTGCTGAAGCTTGGCCGGCCATGTCTAATTCCTTTAGACTAAAGCTTTAGACTAACATTGCATGATTCCTGGAATTCTCATTAAGAATTTTGATACCTTTATTTTCCTTTTCACTTAATTTTCGAAAAAGCACAAAAAAAAATTACAAAATCATAAAATCCAAAAATATATCTTGTTTGAGTCTAGAGTCTCATCTTAAGTTTAGTATCAATTGCATGTTTCTGTTTTTATTGCATTCATGCATGTGTCCTCATTGATCTTCAAGTTGTTCTTGATGATTTCCTTGTTTTGATCTTTGAATTCTATTGACTTGAGTGTTTTGTTATATGCATTCTCATTTTGTTAGTGTCAATGGTATACAAACTGCTAAGTTTGGTGTCTTGCATGCATTATTATTTGATTTTAGTTGCATTTTGATTATTCCTTATTATTAAAAATCCAAAAATATTTTTAATTTGTGTCTTTTCAAGTCAATAATACAGAAAATTGAAGATTCAGAACATACTGCAGAGGAATCACACAGAAAAAGCTGGGCATTCAAAATGCCCAGTGAAGAAGACAGACTGGCGTTTAAACGCCAGCCAGGGTGCCTGGCTGGGCGTTTAACG
Source organism: Arachis stenosperma (assembly GCF_014773155.1). Lineage (NCBI taxonomy): Eukaryota > Viridiplantae > Streptophyta > Magnoliopsida > Fabales > Fabaceae > Arachis > Arachis stenosperma. The sequence goes on from NW_026651370.1 coordinate 1,119,608, forward strand.
CCCAAAAGGGTAGTAGTTTGGGCGTTAAACGCTAGAATGTGCACCATTCTGGGCGTTTAACGCCAGGATGGCACAAGGGGGAGGATTTTGTTTTCAAAATCAATTTTTTTTCAAGTTTTCAAAGTTTTTCAAAATCAAATCTTTTTCAAATCATATCTTTTCAATCAAATGTTTTCAAAATCAATTTCTTTCCTTTTTCAAAGATACTTACTAACAATTAATGATTTGATTGAACATTTTAAGTATGTTGCCTTTTCTGTTGAGAAAGGTTTAATGTTTGAATCATATCTTTTCTTGTTAGGCAAGTCATTAATTTTTAAAAATCAAATCTTTTTAAAATTGTTTTCAAATCATATCTTTTCAATCATATCTTTTTAAAACCATAACTTTTCAATCAAATCTTTTTAATCACATCTTTTTCAAAATAGTTTTCAATCAAATCTTTTTTATTTCTAATTTCAAAATCCTTTTCAAAAATCACTTGATTTCTTTTCCACTCTTATTTTCGAAAATCAATTAAGTGTTTTTCAAAATGTTTTCAAAATCTTTTACTTAATTTTCGAAAATTACTTCCCTTTTTTCTCACATCCTTCTATTTATGGACTAACACTATTCCTTAATGCAAAATTCGAACTCCATCTTCTTTGATAAGTTCGAATTTTCTACCTCTGTCTTCCATTTTTCTTCCTCTGACACCTCAAGGAATCTCTATACTGTGACATAGAGGATTCCATATTTTCTTGTTCTCTTCTCTTTCATATGAGCAGGAGCAAAGACAAGGGCATTCTTGTTGAAGCTGACCCTGAACTTGAAAGGACCTTGAAGAGAAAGCTAAGAGAAGCCAAAGCACAACTCTCTTTAGAGGACCTGACCGAATTCTTCAAAGAAGAAGAACACATGGCAGCCGAAAACAACAACAATGCCAACAATGCAAGGAAGGTGCTGGGTGACTTTACTGCACCTACTCCCGACTTCTATGGGAGAAGCATCTCTATCCCTGCCATTAGAGCAAACAACTTTGAGCATAAGCCTCAATTAGTTTCTCTAATGCAACAGAATTGCAAGTTCCATGGACTTCCATTGGAAGATCCTCATCAGTTTTTAGCTGAGTTCTTGCAAATCTGTGACACTGTCAAGACTAATGGGGTAGACCCTGAGGTCTATAGACTTATGCTATTCCCTTTTGCTGTAAGAGACAGAGCTAGAACATGGTTGGATTCTCAACCTAAAGAAAGCCTGGACTCTTGGGAAAAGCTAGTCAATGCCTTCTTGGCAAAGTTCTTTCCACCTCAAAAATTGAGCAAGCTTAGAGTGGAAGTCCAAACCTTCAGACAGAAGGATGGAGAATCCCTCTATGAAGCTTGGGAAAGATACAACAATTAATCAGAAAGTGTCCTTCTGACATGCTTTCTGAATGGAGCATCATAGGTATTTTCTATGATGGTCTCTCTGAACTGTCCAAGATGTCTTTGGATAGCTCTGCTGGAGGATCTCTTCATTTGAAGAAGACGCCTACAGAAGCTCAAGAGCTCATTAAAATGGTTGCAAATAACCAATTCATTTACACTTCTGAAAGGAATCCTGTGAACAATGGGACAAGTCAGAAGAAAGGAGTTCTTGAGATTGATGCTCTGAATGCCATACTGGCTCAGAACAAGATATTGACTCAACAAGTCAATTTGATTTCTCAAAGTCTGTCTGGAATGCAAAATGTACCAAGCAGTACTAAGGATGCTTCATCTGAAGAAGAAGCTTATGATCCTGAGAACCCTTCAATGGAAGAGGTGAATTACATGGGAGAACCCTATGGAAACACCTATAATTCTTCATGGAGAAATCACCCAAATTTCTCATGGAAGATTCAAGAGAGACCTCAACAAGGTTTCAACAACAATAATGGTGGAAGAAACAGGTTTAGCAATGGCAAACCTTTTCCATCATCTTCTCAGCAACAGACAGAGAGTTCTAAGCAGAATACCTCTGACTTAGCAACAATGGTCTCTGATCTAATCAAAACCACTCAAAGTTTTATGACTGAAACAAGATCCTCCATCAGAAATTTGGAAGGACAAGTGGGTCAGCTGAGCAAGAAAATTACTGAACTCCCTCCTAGTACTCTCCCAAGCAATACTGAAGAAAATCCAAAAGGAGAGTGCAAAGCCATTAACATGGCCAAATTCTGGGAGGAAGAAGAGGCAGTGAACGCCACTGAGGAAGACCTCACTGGACGTCCACTGGCCTCCAATGGGTTCCCTAATGAGGAACCATGGGAATATGAGGCTCAAAATGAGACCATAGAGATTCCATTGGACTTACTTCTGCCTTTCATGAGCTCTGATGAGTATTCCTCCTCTGAAGAGGATGAGTATGTCACTGAATAGCAAGTTGCTAAATACCTTGGAGCAATCATGAAGCTAAATGACAAGTTATTTGGAAATGAGACTTGGGAGGATGAACCCCCTTTGCTCACCAAAGAACTGGATGACTTGTCTAGGCAGAAATTACCTCAAAAGAGACAAGATCCTGGGAAGTTTTCCATACCTTGTACCATAGGCACCATGACCTTCAAGAAGGCTCTGTGTGACTTAGGGTCAAGTGTAAACCTCATGCCTCTCTCTGTAATGGAGAAGCTAGGGATCTTTGAGGTACAAGCTGCAAGAATCTCACTGGAGATGGCAGACAACTCAAGAAAACAAGCTCATAGACTTGTAGAGAATGTTTTGGTAAAAGTTGAAGACCATTACATCCCTACTGATTTCATAGTCCTAGAGACTGGGAAGTGCATGGATGAATCCATCATCCTTGGCAGACCCTTCCTAGCCACAGCAAAGGTTGTGATTGATGTTGATGGAGGTGAACTGATCATTCAAGTGAATGAAGAATCCTTTGTGTTTAAGGCTCAAGGATATCCCTCTGTCACCATGGAGAGGAAGCATGAAGAGCTTCTCTCAATTCAGAGTCAAACAGAGCCCCCACAGTCAAACTCTAAGTTTGGTGTTGGGAGGCCACAACCAAACTCTAAGTTTGGTGTTGAACCCCCACATTCAAACTCTAAGTTTGGTGTTGGGAGGTTCCAACATTGCTCTGAGTATCTGTGAGGCTCCATGAGAGCCCTCTGTCAAGCTACTGACATTAAAGAAGCGCTTGTTGGGAGGCAACCCAATGATTATATTTTATCTATTTCTCTTTGTTATTTTATGTTTTTTGTAGGTTGATGATCATAAGAAGTCACAAAATCAATTGAAAAAGCAAAAACAGAATGAAAAACAGGAAGAAAAATAACACACCCTGGAGGAAGAACTCACTGGCGTTTAAACGCCAGTAAGGCTAGCAGTTGGGCGTTTAACGCCCAGTCTGGCACCATTCTGGGCGTTTAACGCCAGAAAGGGGCACCAGACTGGCGTTAAACGCCAGAAAAGGGCAAGAACCTGGTGTTAAACGCTAGGAATGGGCACCAGCCCGGCGTTTAACGCCAGAAATGGCTCAAAACGTGATTTTGAATGCCATTTGGTGCAGGGATGACTTTTCCTTGACACCACAGGATCTGTGGACCCCACAGGACCCCCAAACCCACCCATCAATGGCCGAACCATGACTCCCCCCTCTCCTATATAAACCCTTCTTCACCCCTTCATTTTCACACAACCTAATCACCACTTCTCCCCCTCTTTGGCCGAACACAAAAGCCATTCCCTTCTTCCTCATTTCTTCTTCTTCTACTCTCTTCTTTCTTCTTTTGCTCGAGGACGAGCAAACCTTTTAAGTTTGGTGTGGTAAAAGCGTTGCTTTTTCGTTTTTCCACAACCATTTATGGCATCCAAGGCCGGAGAAACCTCTAGAAAGAGGAAAGGGAAGGCAAAGCTTCCACCTCCGAGTCATGGGAGATGGAGAGATTCATCTCAAGGGTGCATCAAGACCACTTCTATGAAGTTGTGGCCACGAAGAAGGGTTAACTTTGATCAAAGGCTGGACCAAGTCCTCATAGACATCTATGAAGAGGGCGTTCAATGAAAGAGAGATTCAAGAGGGAAGCCGGTTCAACTGAGAAGGCATGACCTCAAGCCCATCACTAAGAAAAGGATGGAGCAAACAAGAAATCCCTGAGATACCTCAAGGGATGCACTTTCCTCCATAAGACTATTGGGAGCAACTGAACACCTCCCTAGGAGAATTGAGTTCCAACATGGGACAACTAAGGGTGGAGCACCAAGAACATTCCATCCTCCTCCATGAAATTAGAGAAGATCAAAGAATCATGAGAGAGGAGCAACAAAGACAAGGAAGAGACATTGAGGAGCTCAAGCACTCCATAAGACCTTCAAGAGGAAGAACAAGCCGCCATCACTAAGGTGGACCCGTTCTTTAATCTCCTTGTTCTTTATTTTTCTGTTTTTCGAAAATTTATGCTTTATGTTTATCCATGTTTGTGTCTTATGATCATTAGTGTCTTTAGTGTCTATGCCTTAAAGTTATGAATGTCCTATGAATCCATCACCTTTCTTAAATGAAAACTATTTTTAATCACAAAAGAACAAGAAGTACAGGATTTCGAATTCATCTTTAAAACTAGCTTAATTAGTTTGATGTGGTGACAATACTTTTTGTTTTCTGAATGTATGCTTGAACAGTGCATATGTCTTTCGAATTTGTTGTTCATGAATGTTAAAATTGTTGGCTCTTGAAAGAATGATGAAAAAGGAGACATGTTACTGAGGATCTGAAAAATCAAAAATGATTCTTGAAGCAAGAAAAAGCAGTGAATACAAAAAAAACGAAAAAAAAAGAGGAGAAAGAGAAAAAGAAAGAAAAAGAAAGAAATAAGGTTGTGATCCAAGGCAAAAAGAGTGTGCTTAAGAACCCTGGACACCTCTAATTGGGGACTTTAGCAAAGCTGAGTCACAATCTGAAAAGGTTCACCCAATTAAGTGTCTGTGGCATGTATGTATCCAGTGGTAATACTGGAAGACAAAGTGCTTTGGGCCACGGCCAAGACTCATAAAGTAGCTGTGTTCAAGAATCATCATACTTAACTAGGAGAATCAATAACACTATCTGGATTCTGAGTTCCTAAAGAAGCCAATCATTCTGAACCTCAGAGGATAAAGTGAGATGCCAAAACTGTTTGGAGGCAAAAAGCTACTAGTCCCGCTCATCTAATTTGGAGCTAAGTTTCATTGATAATTTGGAGTCTATAGTATATTCTCTTCTTTTTATCTTATTTGATTTTCAGTTGCTTGGGGACAAGCAACAATTTAAGTTTGGTGTTGTGATGAGCGGATAATTTGTACCCTTTTTGGCATTGTTTTTAGTATGTTTTTAGTAGTTTTAGTTAAGTTCTTAGTATATTTTTATTAGTTTTTAGTTAAAATTTACTTTTCTGGACTTTACTATGAGTTTGTGTGTTTTTCTGTGATTTCAGGTATTTTCTGGCTGAAATTGAGGGATCTGAGCAAAAATCTGATCCAGAGACTCAAAAGGACTGCAGATGCTGTTGGATTCTGACCTCCCTGCACTCGAAATAGATTTTCTGGAGCTACAGAAGCCCAATTGGCGCGCTCTTAACGGCTTTGGAAAGTAGACATCCTGGGCTTTCCAGAAATATATGATAGTCCATACTTTGCCCAAGATTTGATGGCCCAAACCGGCGTTCAAAGTCACCTACAGAAATTCCAGCGTTAAACGCCGGAACTGGCACCTAAATGGGAGTTAAACGCCCAAACTGGCATAAAAGCTGGCGTTTAACTCCAAGAGGAGTCTCTACACGAAAATGCTTCATTTGCTCAGCCCAAGCACACACCAAGTGGGCCCGGAAGTGGATTTTTATGTCATTTACTCATCTCTGTACACCCTAGGCTACTAGTTCTCTATATATAGGACCTTTTACTATTGTATTTTCATCTTGGTTCTTCTGGTTCCCTCTCTGGGGCCGAAGCCAATGATCACTCTTGTTCTTATGTATTTTCAACGGTGGAGTTTCTACACACCATAGATTAAGGTGTGGAGCTCTGCTGTACCTCGAGTATTAATGCAATTACTATTGTTCTTCCATTCAATTCCGCTTGTTCTTTGTCCAAGATATCACTTGTTCTTCAACTTGATGAATGTGATGATCCGTGACACTCATCATCATTCTCACTTATGAACAAGGTGACTGACAACCACTTTTGTTCTACAAGCAACCAAGGCTCTAGTGAATATCTCTTGGATTCCTGATTGCACGATGCATGGTTGATCGCCTGACAACCGAGTGCTCGCCTGACAAACGAGCCAACCATTCCGTGAGATCAGAGTCTTCGTGGTATAGGCAAGAACTGATGGCGGCATTCAAGAGAATCCGGAAGGTCTAACCTTGTCTGTGGTATTCTGAGTAGGATTCAATGACTGAATGACTGTGACGTGCTTCAAACTCCTAGCAGGCGGGGCGTTAGTGACAGACGCAAAAGTATCGATGGATATTATTCCGGCCTGACCGAGAACCGACTGCTGAATTCCGCGTGCCGTGACAGGGCATATGCAATCGCTTTCACTGAGAGGATGGGAGGTAGCCATTGACAACGGTGAAACCCTACACAAGCTTGCCATGGAAAGGAGTAAGAAGGATTGGATGAAGACAGTAGGAAAGCAGAGAAACGGAAGGGAAGGCATCTTCATACGCTTATCTGAAGCTCTCACCAATGATATACATAAGTATCTCTATCTTTATCTTTATGTTTTATTCATCATCTATACCCATTTGAGTCTGCCTGACTAAGATTTACAAGGTGACCATAGCTTGCTTCATACCAACAATCTCCGTGGGATCGACCCTTACTCGCGTAAGGTATTATTTGGAAGACCCAGTGCACTTGCTGGTTAGTTGTGCGAAGTTGTAGTGATCACAATTTTGCGCACCACACCGCCAGATCCAACAGGTCGGACACGACAGCTCCGGCCACCAGCTCTAAACAGGTCGGACACAACAGCTCCAACCAGTACAGAAGATCTCATCCAAGATCGACCTTTAGTTTCAGGTAACCCTCGGAACAGTTACTGTTCATACCCTGGGTCAAAGCTGTCCGACCCGGGATGTTCTTCAGACAAAGCGACCGACCTCTTCAGGTTAGGACAACCCGACCCCTTCTCAAAGAGCTCGGCCAAGTCACAAGAAAGCCCAAATAAAGGGCCCAAATAGAGGAACACGTCCCAAATCCAAGGGCAGCCCAAGCCCGTAGAGATAAAGGTAGTTCCCTTGAAGATAAGATGACCTCACTTGAAGATAAGATAAAGATAAGATAAGATAACTAACTTATCTTATCTAAGAAGGTCATTCTACGCTATTATAAATACACTGGAGCATCCAAGTATAACTCATACTCTGATTCTACTCAATACCTGCTTAATACCTTTGCTAACTTAAGCATCGGAGTCCCTTGCAGGTACCCCGCACCCTCCGGGGACCAAGGATCAGCAACATCACCAAGTCCAACGAGTCGAACACAGCGACTCCGATCACCATCATCAAGATCGGACTCCGCAGCTCCGACCAGCATAGAAGATCTCGTCCGAGATCGACCTCTAGTTTCAGGTAACCCTCGGAACATTGGCGTCGTTGCCGGGGAACCTGGAAGTCATCCCAGCACCATGGCGGATGACCATGACAACAACCACGGCTCAGATCTAGAGGATAGAATGCCGCACAAAAACGCAGACACTACATCAAAAGACACTCCCCAAATCAACAATAAGGACTCCCCAAACGAGGGAGCCCTGGAGGCATTTCAAGACCGGTTAAAACAACTTGAGGAAGATGCTCTATGTCAACGAGAGGCCGAGAAGGATCTACAAAGAGAAATAAGGTGACGCCAGGAGTTGGAGAACAAACTCCTAAAACTTGAAGCCGATGTCAAGACTAAGCCAGCCAATCCACTCCCGAAGATAGCACCCGCAAGGACCAAGATCCATTTATCAAGGAGATCATTAAGACAAAAATTTCAAAAGACTTTAAACTCCCAGACATGACCTTGTACGACGGCACTACGGATCCCAGCCATCATCTCAGCAACTTCAGAAGCAGAATGTACCTCACCGATGCCTCAGATGCAGTTCGTTGCAAAGCCTTTCTAACTACTTTAACAAAACGGCAATTAAATGGTTCGATAACCTCCCACAAGATCCATCTCGAGTTTCGACGACATGGCCAAAAAGTTCCTGGCCAGATTCTCCATCCAAAAGGACAAACAAAACATGCACCGAGCTTATTGGGAATCAGACAAGGAGAGCGGGAAACCCTGCGTAACTACATGGAGAGTGGTGGACGAAATTATGATACTCACAATATTGTATTCTTTATTTTATATGGAATTATTCTTGTGGCTCTCTGCTATGTGTGGACACAACTCCGTTCAACTAACCAGCAAGTGTACTGGGTCGTCCAAGTAATAAACCTTACGTGAGTAAGGGTCGATCCCACAGAGATTGTTGGTATGAATCAAACTATGGTGACCTTGTATTTGTCAGTTAGGCAGATTAAATGGTTATGGGTTTCAAAATTAATAATAAATAGAAAATAAAAAGGGATAGAAATACTTATGTAAATCAATAGTGGGAATTTCAGATAGGCGTGTGGAGATGCTGTGCTCCTCCTGAATCTCTACTTTCTTATTACATTCATCCAATCCTTCTTACTCCTTTCCATGGCAAGCTGTATGTAGGGCATCACCATCATCAATGGCTACTTTTAATCCTCTCGGGAAAATGGTCCTATGCGCTGTCACTGCACGGCTAATCGTCTGTCGGTTCTCAATCAGGTTGGAATAGAATCCATTGATTCTTTTGCGTTTGTCATCACGCCCAGCCTTCAAGAGTTTGAAGCTCGTCACAGTCATTCAATACCGAAATCCTACTCGGAATACCACAGACAAGGTTAGACTTTCTGGATTCCCAGGATCCTACTCGGAATACCACAGACAAGGTTAGACCTTCCAGATCCTCATGAATGCCGCCATCTATCTAGCTTATACCACGAAGATTTTGTTGGGGAATCTAAGAGATATGCGCCCGGCCTAAGGTAGAACGGAAGTGGTTGTCAGTCACGCGCGTTCATAGGTGAGAATGATGATGAGTGTCACAGATCATCACATTCATCAAAGTGTTGTGCAACGTATATCTTGGAATAAGAATAAGAGAGAATTGAATAAAAAGTAATAGTAATTGTATTGAAACTTGAGGTACAGCAGAGCTCCACACCCTTAATCTATGGTGTGCAGAAACTCCACCGTTGAAAATACATAAGTGAAAGGTTCAGGCATGGCCGAATGGCCAGCCCCCTGAGTGATCAAGAGACCGAATAATCAAAGGCTAAACAGTCAAGAGATTAAACTGTCAAAAGATGTCTAATACAATAGTAACTTATCCTATTTATACTAGACTAGCTACTAGGGTTTACATGAGTAAGTAATTGATGCATAAATCCACTTCCGGGGCCCACTTGGTGTATGCTTGGGCTGAGCTTGATCAATCCACGAGCTGAGGCTTCTCTTGGAGTTGAACTCCGAGTTATGACGTGTTTTGGGCGTTCAACTCCGGATCATGACGTTTTTCTGGCGTTTAACTCCAGACAGCAGCATGTACTTGGCGTTCAACGCCAAGTTACGTCGTCAATTTCCGAATAAAGTATGGACTATTATATACATTGCTGGAAAGCTCTAGATGTCTACTTTCCAACGCCGTTGAGAGCGCGCCATTTGGAGTTCTGTAGCTCCAGAAAATCCATTTTAAGTGCAGGGAGGTCAGATTCCAACAGCATCAGCAGTCCTTTTGTCAGCCTTTTTCAGAGTTTTGCTCAAGTCCCTCAATTTCAGCCAGAAATTACCTGAAATCACAGAAAAATACACAAACTCATAGTAAAGTCCAGAAATGTGAATTTAACATAAAAACTAATGAAAACATCCCTAAAAGTAGCTTGAACTTACTAAAAACTATCTAAAAATAATGCCAAAAGCGTATAAATTATCCGCTAATCACAACACCAAACTTAAATTGTTGCTTGTCCCCAAGCAACTGAAAATCAATTAGGATAAAAAGAAGAGAATATACTATAAATTTCAGAATATCAATGAATATTAATTATAATTAGATGAGCGGGACTTGTAGCTCTTTGCTTCTGAACAGTTTTGGCATCTCACTTTTTCCTTTGAAGTTTAGAATGATTGGCTTCTCTAGGAACTTAGAATTTCAGATAGTGTTATTGACTTTCCTAGTTAAGCATGTTGATTCTTGAACACAGCTACTTATGAGTCTTGGCCGTGGCCCTAAGCATTTTGTTTTCCAGTATTACCACCGGATACATAAATGCCACAGACACATAACTGGGTGAACCTTTTCAGATTGTGACTCAGCTTTGCTAGAGTCCTCAGTTAGTGGTGTCCAGAGCTCTTAAGCATACTCTTTTTGCTTTGGATCACGACTTTAACCACTCAGTCTCAAGCTTTTCACTTGGACCTTCATGACACAAGCACATGGTTAGGGACAGCTTGATTTAGCCGCTTAGGCCTGGATTTTATTTCCTTGGGCCCTCCTATCCATTGATGCTCAAAGCCTTGGATTCTTTTTACCGTTGCCTTTTGGTTTTAAGGGCTATTGGCTTTTTCTGCTTGCTTTTTCTTTTTTTCTTTCTAATTTTTTTTTTCGCAAGCTTCTTCTTTTTCACTACTTTTTCTTGCTTCAAGAATCAATTTCATGATTTTTCAGATCATCAATAACATTTCTCTTTGTTCATCATTTTTTCAAGGGCCAACAATTTTAACATTCATAAACAACAAGATCAAAAGACATATGCACTGTTCAAGCATTCATTCAGAAAACAAAAGTATTGTCACCACATCAATATAATTAAATTAAATTCAAGGATAATTTCGAAATTCATGTACTTCTTGTTCTTTTGAATTAAAACATTTCTCATTTAAGGGAGGTGAAGGATTAATGGATTTTATTCATAGCTTTAAGGCATGGTTACATACTAATGATCATGAAGTAAAGACACAAAGCATAGATAAACACAACATTAAAAACCGAAAACAGAAAGAAATAAAGAACAAGGAATGAATCCACCTTTAGTGGCGTCTTCTTCTTGAAGGACCAACGATGTTCTTAAGCTCTTCTATGTCCCTTCCTTGCCTTTGTTGCTCCTCCCTCATTGCTCTTTGGTCTTCTCTTATTTCTTGGAGAATGATGGAGTGCTCATGATGTTCCACCCTTAGTTGTTCAACATTGTGGCTCAAATCTTCTAAGGAAGTGTTGAGTTGTTCCCAATAGTTGTTGGGAGGAAAGTGCATCCCTTGAGGCATCTCAGGGATTTCTTGATGATGAGCTTCCTTATGCATCTCTTGAGAACCGTGAAGGGTCTCTCTTGCTTGCTCCATCCTCTTCTTGGTGATGGGCTTATCCTCTTCAATGGAGATGTCTCCTTCTATGATAACTCCAGCTGAGTAACATAGATGGCAAATAAGGTGAGGAAAAGCTAGCCTTGCCATGGGTGAGGGCTTGTCGGCTATTTTGTAGATTTCATTGGAGATGACCTCATGAATTTCTACTTCCTCTCCAATCATGATGCCATGAATCATGATGGCCCGATCCACAGTAACTTCAGAACGGTTGCTAGTGGGAATGATGGAGCGTTGAATGAACTCCAGCCATCCTCTAGCCACAGGCTTGAGGTCCAGTCTTCTTAGTTGAACTGGCTTGCCTTTGGAGTCTCTCTTCCATTGAGCTCCTTCCACACATATGTCCGTAAGGACTTGGTCCAACCTTTGATTAAAGTTGACCCTTCTAGTGTAGGGGTGTTCATCTCCTTGCATCATGGGCAAGTGGAATGCTAACCTCACATTTTCCGGACTAAAATCCAAGTATTTCCCCCGAACCACTGTGAGATAATTCTTTGGACTCGGGTTCATACTTTGATCATGGTTCCTAATGATCCATGCATTGGCATAGAACTCTTGAACCATTAAGATTCCGACTTGTTTCATGGGGTTGGTTAGGACTTCCCAACCTCTTATTCGGATTTCATGTCGGATCTCCGGATACTCATTTTTCTTGAGCTTGAAAGGGACCTCAGGGATCACCTTCTTCTTTGCCACAACATCATAGAAGTGGTCTTGATGGCTCTTTGATGTGCATAAACTTGATATGCTACGATTTAGGAAATTGCACAATCGGCAAAATTCCTTCCGGCAAGTGCACCGGTTATCGTCAAGTAAAAACTCACAATAGAGTGAGGTCGAATCCCACAAGGATTGGTTGAGTGAGCAATTCGGATTAGAAGTATGTTCTAGTTGAGCGGAATCAAGATCTAGATGAGAATTGCGGAATGTAAAATTGCATGAATTAAAGAGCGAGAAGCTAAATTGCTGAAATTAAAAGGGATGGGGGTGATTGCATGAATTTAATTGCAGAATGTAAAGAGAAAGTGGTAGATCAGAAATGGGGGAATTCATTGGGTTTCAGGAGATATTGAGATCTCCGAATCAAAACGTCTTATCCCTTCCTCAACCAATGCATTCATTGAATTTTGCTTGGCAATCTTTTATGATCGGATCCCAATCCCTTGGGTCACCAATTCTCTCTAAAAACAAACAAATTCCCAATCCCTTGGTTTAAATGTTCATAAGAAGAGATGATGCTCGATCACTGATTATACCACACAGTTTCATGAACCACAATTTGGTAGGATTACATGTCACAATATCCATCCAAACCCCAATCCAATTCACTGTGAAAAAGCTTCTCTAGCATGAATCCTCCATTCCTTTCCCAAGGTTCCGAAGGATTCCAATTATGGGTAGTTTCTTTCCCAAGACAACTACCCAATGGAATTAGATCGAGAAGCTTTCTAACAAAATTCAAGAGAAAAGATTGAAGAAGAAGATAAAACTATTATTGATTCATTGAATTACAATAGAGCTCCCTAACCCAATGAAAGGGGGTTTAGTGAGTCATAGCTCCGAATTCAAAACTAGAGAAATTGATGAAAAGTTCCAAAGTGTAAAAAGTGCTAACTAACTTAAATTCTATCCTATTTATACACTTTCTAAATTGAGCTTCTGTTGTGTTTCTTGGGCTTTGAGGCCTTTCCCTGATTTCCTTTTGCTTTGGGTTTATGGTCCATAATCCTGATGAGGCTGTGATCCAATTCTGTAACATTCATTGAGCAAACTTAGTGATAAACAAGTAATGACACAAGACTCAACAAATTGAAGTTCCAGACTCATCAATTCTTCAGGCCCAATCCCATAAACCATGATATTCAATTGGGTTTCATACCATAATACGTTTAAGTTAATGTTTGTGCTCAAATGCTAACTTAAACTTCAATATATTTGGCCCAGAAACCCTTTCAAAAAGTGGCGTTTAAGTTGAAGTTTAAGTTTCAGTTTAAGGTTAAACTGAAACTTAAACGTGGAAATGGAAGAAAGCAACCCAGGAGTGTGAAAGGTCGAACACCTTTAAGCTTCAGTTTAAGGTTAAACTGAAGCTTAAACGTGGAAATGAAGAAAGCAACCCTGGAGGAGCAATTGGGTCGAACACGTTTAAGCTTCAGTTTAATGTTAAACTGGAGCTTAAACGTGGAAATGCTCCTGGTGCCTTTCTTACTTCTGGCGTTTAGCCTCCAGTTTAAGGTTAAACTGGAGGTTAAACGTGGAAATGCTTCCTGGTGAGAAATTGTCATTCTGGTGTTTAACTTCCAGTTTAAGGTTAAACTGGAGGTTAAACGCCAGTTCCAGCATTTCTTAGCCTTCATGATTCTGGCGTTTAAGCTCCAGTTTAGGCTTAAACTGGAACTTAAACGCCATTTCCAGCATTATATGGCTTGGTAGTTTAAGTTCCAGTTTAAGCTTAAACTCCACATGTGATATTCAAACTTCCTTTATTGATTTTGTTGCTTCCTTGCTTAGCATCTTCTTCCCTGAAATCATCCAAACAATTGCATCAAAGTCTTGCAAAATTTCATGAGAAATCTTCCATTCATAGCATTCAAGTAATATAACTAAAAACTCATGGACTTTGCATTAAAATCATACTGTTTGGATGGTTCATTGCTTTGTTATTCATTTAACCATTCTTGGTTACTTTAAGCTCAAGAAAATGCATAAAACAACTAAAACTAACAGAAAAATGCTAGTGAAACTAGCCTAAGATGCCTTGGCATCACAACACCAAACTTAATACTTGCTTGTCCCTAAGCAAGTCCTGAGTTATTTGAGAAGAAAGTATGAAACAGCAAGCAATTACATTGGCTACATTAGTAAGCACTTGAAGTTCATCAGAAGGGTTTTATGCAGAAAGTTGCAGTATCACTTTTTTCATTTTTATCAGGTAAGATTATCACTTTTTCATTGCATTCATCAAACACTGCTATGGCCTCTTGACACTCTTATGTCTTTGGCACTTTTCCCTTCTTTGTTTTTCTTTTTCTTAGAGCTCCTTTGCTCCTTGTTTGCTCAGTGTCATGTGTTGCACAAGCCTTTGGCATTTTCTTTTTCTTATCAGTGCACTACACATATCCACTACAGGCATTTTAGTTCACATTTCTTCTTGAGACATTGGTGCCTAGCACCTCTTTGTGTGACTGATGAGCGGATAATTTGTATACTTTTTGGCATTGTTTTTAGTATGTTTTTGATATGATATAGTTAGTTTTTAGTATATTTTTATTAGTTTTTAATTAAAATTCACTTTTCTGGACTTTACTATGAGTTTGTGTGTTTTTCTGTGATTTCAGGTATTTTCTGGCTGAAATTGAGGGACCTGAGCAAAAATCTGATTCTGAGACCAAAAAGGACTGCAGATGCTGTTGGATTCTAACCTCCCTGCATTCGAAGCGGATTTGCTGGAGCTACAGAAGCCCAATTGGCGCGCTCTCAACGGCGTTGGAAAGTAGACATCCTGGGCTTTCCAGCAATATATAATAGTCCATACTTTGCCCAAGATTTGATGGCCCAAACCGGCGCTCAAAGTCACCTACAGAAATTCCAGCGTTAAACGTCGGAACTGGCATAAAATTTGGAGTTAAACGCCCAAACTGGCATGAGAGCTGGCGTTTAACTCCAGAAAAGGTCTCTACACGAAATTCCTTCATTGCTCAGCCCAAGCACACACCAAGTGGGCCCGGAAGTGGATTTTTATGTCATTTACTCATTTCTGTACACCTTAGGCTACTAGTTTCTTATAAGTAGGACCTTTTACTATTGTATAGAAATCTTTTGATCACTTTTAGATCTCTAGATCATCTTTGGACATTTCAGTTCTTAGATCATTGGGAGGCTGGCCATTCGGCCATGCCTAGACCTTATGCTTATGTATTTTCAACGGTGGAGTTTCTACACACCATAGATTAAGGTGTGGAGCTCTGCTGTACCTCGAGTATTAATGCAATTACTATTGTTCTTTCATTCAAATTCCGCTTGTTCTTTATCCAAGATATCACTTGTTCTTCAACATGATGAAGGTGATGATTGACACCCATCACCATTCTCACTCATGAACAAGGTGACTGACAACCATTCTTGTTCTACAAGCATCTGAGGCTTGGTGAATATCTCTTGGATTCCTGATTGCACGATGCATGGTTGATCGCCTGACAACCGAGTGCTCGCCTGACAAACGAGCCAACCATTCCGTGAGATCAGAATCTTCGTGGTATAGGCAAGAACTGATGGCAGCATTCAAGAGAATCCGGAAGGTCTAACCTTGTCTGTGGTGTTCTGAGTAGGATTCAATGATTGAATGACTGTGACGTGCTTCAAACCTGTAACCTACTGGGCGTTAGTGACAGACGCAAAAGAGTTATTCTATTCCGGTAGGGGAGGGAACCAAACCGGTGATTGGCCGTACTGTGACAGAGTATTGAGCATTAGCTTTCACTGCGAGGATGGGAGGTAGCTGCTGACAACAGTGAGACCCTATACGAGCTTGCCATGGAAAGGAGTAAGAAGGGTTGGATGAAGACAGTAGGAAAGCAGAGAGACGGAAGGGAAGGCATCTTCATGCGCTTATCTGAAGTTCCTACCAATGAATTACATAAGTATCACTATCTTTATCTTTTATGTTATTTTCGTTCATCACCATATATCTGAGTTTGCCTGACTAAGATTTACAAGATGACCATAGCTTGCTTCAATACTAACAATCTCCGTGGGATCGACCCTTACTCACGTAAGGTTTATTACTTGGACGACCCAGTGCACTTGCTGGTTAGTTGTGCGAAGTTGTGTAATGCCATGGTATTGAGCTACCACGTTTTTGGAGCCATTACCAGGGATTATGAGAGTTGTGAAAAAGTATAGTTCACAATTTCGCGCACCAGTGACTAAATGTTTTGTATTTAGGTTGCTCTTGATAATGGACTTTTGGTTGATAATCCCGGGTTAGTTAACCCAAGTTACCAAGTGTTGAAACACTCCTCAGAACCTATTCATCCAAGCATATCCTTAATACATAAACACCACAGGCATTTGTCTCAGAAGTTCAAACCATTGGTGCCTAGCTTATTTTCTCAATTTTTTTTGCTTTTTGGTTGCCCTTTTTCAGTGGCTTTTTCTTCTTCTTTTTCTTTCTTTTTCATGGCCAAAGACATTTATTCATCAAGATCCATAGACAGTATTCAAACTTCTACACAAAAATGATAATTCTACACTCAATTTCCAGTGATCTGACTAAACAATCAAGCATGCATACCACCACTTAATTCTACTTGATTTGTCACTAATTGAGCCAAGTTACTTTTGTTCAAACTTTTCTTTTATTTTTGGAAACAGAACAAGCATGGCAAGCATTTGTTTAAGAAGGTGAAGTTATATCCAAACATCTAGGCATTCACTTTATTCAAAGCAGTAAACCAACACTCATACTAAAAACTTCACATTCCAGAAAGATTCAACAATTACAGTTTAAACCAGAACAAGCATGCTTTTGTTTGCCTTTTAAAGAATGGTCAAGGAACAACACCACCTTGTGAAATTTCTTGTTTTCTCTTTGTTGCCAGGAAACAATTTGATTTCTTCTTCTTCTCCTAGTTGTTGCTTCATGTTCTTTCTAAGATCCTTGTTTCCTTTTCTGCAAAGAGTGATGAAGTTGCTTGCTTCTCAAGCACTTGAGTGGTTAGCTTAACTATGTATGGGCAAGTGTCTGAGTCTTAAGTTGGTGTGTGAACACCAAACTTAGTCTCCTACTTACTCCTCTGCTCTTTGAATCCTTGAATTCTCCTTGGAATGAAGTTGCTGCTAAGGATTTTAAGCATTTCTGTGATTGCTTAGAATGGTTGTTCCTTTCATATAATTCAAAGGTTGTTGTGTTCAGTTGATCTGTATGGTGGAACACCAAACTTAGAGTCACACATTCCCCTTTGAATTATTGATCCACGAATTCATTGTTTGGTGTGAAACACCAAACTTAATTCTTTGCAATGCACAGAAACTACTTCACCTTTTTATTGAAACAAATAAAAGAAACAGCAAAGGAGTATTACCTCAGGTTGGGTTGCCTCCCAACAAGCGCTTCTTTAACGTCATTAGCTTGACGGTTGTCCCTTGTTAGGGTGGATTGTAGTGCTTGATGTCCTCTCCTCTCACTATGAAAACGTCCCCATTTGATTCCTTCATGATTTCCAAATGTTCCATAGAAAGAACTTTCCTGATTGTGAACACTTGAGGGAGCTGGGAAGGAATGGTTTTGAGGCCAGGTGGGATTGGCAGATAATGACTTGATATCACTTTATCTCCCGGAGAGAAACCTTCAGTGGGAATTTTCTTGTTTCTCCACCCTCTTGGCAATTTCTTTACAATTCTTCCCTCTCTCTTGAGGATTTCTTCATTGACCCTTATGCCAGGAGGATCCTTCTGAGCTGTTTCTATTGATTCTTGTGGCTTTAACTCTTGCAATTCTTGTTTGCCTTCCAAGGACTGTTTCAGAGTTTCAGCTGTTGGATTGCTTTCCTCCAAACACAGATGGCTACTATCATCCTTAGGCTTTTCAGGTTCTGGTTCAGGCTCAGATGCAGGTTTGAAAACATGGAAAATGAGCTGTTCATCATGTATTCTCAAAATTAGCTCTCCTTGTTCTACATCTATAAGCGCTCTAGCAGTGGCTAGAAATGGCCTTCCCAGAATGATAGGGTGTAGGTAGCTTTCCTCCATGTCCAAAATGACAAAGTCTGTGGGGAAGAAATAATTTCCCACTTTCACCAGCACATTTTCAACTACCCCTTCAGCTTGCTTCTGAGTTTTGTCAGCCAGTTGTATGATTACATCAGTGGATCTCACCTCATTCAGTTGTAGCCTTTTCATAAGAGTCAGAGGCATCACATTTATGCTAGCTCCTAGATCACAGAATCCTCTGTCAATTTTTGTTTCCCCTATGATGCAGGGGATATGAAAACTTCCTGGGTCTGTTTTCTTAGAGACTATGTCCTTCTTGATGAGGGCACTGCATTCTTTGTTCATTATTACAGTTTGTCCTCCCTTCAAAACTCTTTTCTTGCTCAGCAATTCCTTCAAATACTTGATATGTGTAGGCATATGCTGGAGAATCTCAAGAAAGGGAATATTGATATGGAGAGACTTAAATGTCTCTAAAAACCTTGAATATGTTTTCCCTTTTCACCTCCTCCTAACCTCTGAGGAAATGGTGCTTTTGGTTGGTATGTTTCCAGCATGCCTTTATTTTGCAGTTCCTTGGCTTGCTCAGTTTCACTTTCCTGCTTAGCTTCTTCCACACCTTCCTTCAAGATTTCTGGCCCCTGTTTTGAGGGTCTGATTCCTTCTTCTTCTGAGACTTCCTTCAATATGGTGATGGCCTTGCATTCTTCCCATCTCACTCCCTTTTGTTCCCCTTTAGGATTCTTTTCTGTGTCACTAGGGAACACTGCAGTTGACTTGGGGGCCTGTTGAGATAGCTCTCCTACTCGAGACTCCATCCTCTTGAGTTTTTCACCATGGTTCCTTAAGGTAGATCTCACATCATCCCTAAAGCTTTTCAACTCACTTATGTCCTGACCCATGTTTGCAAGCCTTCCTTCTATCCTGTTTAATTGATCTTGAAATTGTTGGTTCGGATTAGGTTGGGCAGGTTGATTATTTTGGCCATGATATGGTGGTTGGGAGTAAGTGTTTTGTGTGGCTTGGTATGATCTTTGGTTGGAGTTGTAAGGTTTGTGGTTTTGTGGTTGGGTTTGCTGGTTTCCCCACCCAAAGTTTGGGTGGTTTTTCCAACCTTGGTTGTAAGTGTTGGAATGTGGATCATATGGTTGCCTTTGTTGATTTCCCACATAGTTGGCCTCTTCCCAATCACCTCCTTCAGTGCTTACTTCCTCTTGATCTTGTGTGTGTATTGCAGCCACTTGATTTGTGTCTAATTTCCTGGTGAGCTCTGCTAGTTGCTTGGCAAACACCTTGTTTTGGGCTAGAATTGTATCAACATGGTTCAGCACCATGACTCCCTTAGTGTTGTGTCTCTCTGAAGCATAGTAGTACTCATTCTCAGCCACTGTCTCAATCACTTCAATGGCTTCTTCCACAGTCTTCTTCCTGTTCAATGAACCTCCTGATGAATGGTCTACAGCCTTCCTTGATTCATAAGAGAGTCCATCATAGAAAATATGCAATTGCACCCAGTCATGGAACATGTCTGGTGGGCATCTCCTTGTCAAGTCTTTGAACCTCTCCCATGCCTCGTAGAGAGTTTCACCATCTTGTTGTCTAAAAGTCTGAACCTCAGATCGAAGCCTATTGACCTTTTGTGGGGGGGGTAGAAACGTGCCAGAAACTTGCTTTCCACCTCATCCCAGGTTGTTAGGCTCCCCCTTGGGAATGATTCCAGCCACTTAGCTGCCTTGTCCCTAAGTGAAAATGGGAACAAGAGCAGTTTATATGCATCTTCCTGGACTCCATTGGACTTCACAGTGTCGTAAATTCTCAGGAATTTTGTGAGATGTTGGTTTGGATCTTCATTCGCACTTCCACCAAATGAACAATGATTCTCCACCAGTGATATTAGTTGTGGTTTGAGTTCAAAATTGTTGGCCTGAATGGGTGGTTTCTGAATGCTGCTACCACAATTCCCAGAGGTTGGGTTTATGTATGAACCAAGAACCCTCCTCTCAGGAATGGCATTGTTTCCATCAGCCCTCTCATGGTTGTGAACTTCTCTATCCATGTTGAGATCTAAAGCTTCCTCAAAATTGTCCTTAGATTCTCCTTCAGATTCCTCTTCTCTCAGTACTTTCTTCCCTCTTGCTTCCCTTCTAAGTCTATGAAGGGTCCTCTCTGGTTCGGTATATGGAGGAGTTGATGTCTCTCCTCTCCTACCTGTCATACAAGAACACAACACAGGCAACAAACAAGTGAAATACTCTTGGTTAATGGAAGAGTATGGTTAGAGCAGTTGAGGAATTAATTCAAATAGTTAGTGAGTCAGTGAGTTAGTTGCTTGAATTTAAAGGCATAAAGAAAAAAAAACAAGTAACAGAGTGCAGAAATTAAAATTCAACACGTAACTTGAACTAAATTATCAAAACAAAAAAAATTGCTCAATCTAGTTAACTTCCAATTTGAGAATTGTCAATCGAAAACCAATCCCCGGCAACGGCGCCATAAACTTGATGTGCATAAACTTGATATGCTACGATTTAGGAAATTGCACAATCGGCAAAATTCCTTCCGGCAAGTGCACCGGTTATCGTCAAGTAAAAACTCACAATAGAGTGAGGTCGAATCCCACAAGGATTGGTTGAGTGAGCAATTCGGATTAGAAGTATGTTCTAGTTGAGCGGAATCAAGATCTAGATGAGAATTACGGAATGTAAAATTGCATGAATTAAAGAGCGAGAAGCTAAATTGCTGAAATTAAAAGGGATGGGGATGATTGCATGAATTTAATTGCAGAATGTAAAGAGAAAGTGGTAGATCAGAAATGGGGGAATTCATTGGGTTTCAGGAGATATTGAGATCTCCGAATCAAAACGTCTTATCCCTTCCTCAACCAATGCATTCATTGAATTTTGCTTGGCAATCTTTTATGATCGGATCCCAATCCCTTGGCTCACCAATTCTCTCTAAAAACAAACACATTCCCAATCCCTTGGTTTAAATGTTCATAAGAAGAGATGATGCTCGATCACTGATTATACCACACAGTTTCATGAACCACAATTTGGTAGGATTACATGTCATAATATCCATCCAAACCCCAATCCAATTCACTGTGAAAAAGCTTCTCTAGCATGAATCCTCCATTCCTTTCCCAAGGTTCCGAAGGATTCCAATTATGGGTAGTTTCTTTCCCAAGACAACTACCCAATGGAATTAGATCGAGAAGCTTTCTAACAAAATTCAAGAGAAAAGATTGAAGAAGAAGATAAAACTATTATTGATTCATTGAATTACAATAGAGCTCCCTAACCCAATGAAAGGGGGTTTAGTGAGTCATAGCTCCGAATTCAAAACTAGAGAAATTGATGAAAAGTTCCAAAGTGTAAAAAGTGCTAACTAACTTAAATTCTATCCTATTTATACACTTTCTAAATTGAGCTTCTGTTGTGTTTCTTGGGCTTTGAGGCCTTTCTCTGATTTCCTTTTGCTTTGGGTTTATGGTCCATAATCCTGATGAGGCTGTGATCCAATTCTGTAACATTCATTGAGCAAACTTAGTGATAAACAAGTAATGACACAAGACTCAACAAATTGAAGTTCTAGACTCATCAATTCTTCAGGCCCAATCCCATAAACCATGATATTCAATTGGGTTTCATACCATAATACGTTTAAGTTAATGTTTGTGCTCAAATGCTAACTTAAACTTCAATATATTTGGCCCAGAAACCCTTTCAAAAAGTGGCGGTTAAGTACACCTTTAAGCTTCAGTTTAAGGTTAAACTGAAGCTTAAACGTGGAAATGAAGAAAGCAACCCTGGAGGAGCAATTGGGTCGAACACGTTTAAGCTTCAGTTTAAGGTTAAACTGGAGCTTAAACGTGGAAATGCTCCTGGTGCCTTTCTTACTTCTGGCGTTTAACCTCCAGTTTAAGGTTAAACTGGAGGTTAAACGTGGAATGCTTCCTGGTGAGAAATTGTCATTCTGGCGTTTAACTTCCAGTTTAAGGTTAAACTGGAGGTTAAACGCCAGTTCCAGCATTTCTTAGCCTTCATGATTCTGGCGTTTAAGCTCCAGTTTAGGCTTAAACTGGAACTTAAACACCATTTCCAGCATTATATGGCTTGGTAGTTTAAGTTCCAGTTTAAACTTAAACTGGAACTTAAACTCCACATGTGATATTCAAACTTCCTTTATTGATTTTGTTGCTTCCTTGCTTAGCCTCTTCTTCCCTGAAATCATCCAAACAATTGCATCAAAGTCTTGCAAAATTTCATGAGAAATCTTCCATTCATATCATTCAAGTAATATAACTAAAAACTCATGGACTTTGCATTAAAATCATACTGTTTGGATGGTTCATTGCTTTGTTATTCATTTAACCATTCTTGGTTACTTTAAGCTCAAGAAAATGCATAAAACAACTAAAACTAACAGAAAAATGCTAGTGAAACTAGCCTAAGATGCCTTGGCATCACTCTTGGAGATGAATCTTTTCATCTCCCATGACTCGGAGGTGGAAGCTTTTGTCTTTCCTTTTCCTTTTCTAGAGGATACTCCGACCTTAGGTGCCATTGATGGTAATGGAAAAACAAAAAGCTTATGCTTTTACCACACCAAACTTAAAATATTGCTCGCCCTCGAACAAGAGAAGAAAGAAGAGAAGAAGAAGAAGAAGAAAATATGGTAGAGAGGGAGAGAGGTAGGTTCGGCTAAGTGGGAGAAGGGGGTTTGTGTTGTGTGAAAATGAAGGAGAATGGAAGGGTATTTATAGGGAGAGGGGGTAGTTTGTATTCGGCCATTTAGGGTTGGAATGGGTGGGAAATTGGTTTTGAATTTTTGAAGGTATGTGGGGTTTATGGGAAAGAGTGGATGGATGTGAATGGTGAAGGGAGTAATTGGGAAGAGAGATTGAGGTGATTGGTGAAGGGTTTTGGGAAAGAGTGTTTATTGGGAGAGAGAGATTCAGAGATTGAAGTTGTTGGGAAGTGTGACATGGGGAAGAGTAAAATAGGATTAGGAGGTAAGGTGGGAATATGTTAGGTGGGGATCCTGTGGGGTCCACAGATCCTAAGGTGATCCTGTGGGGTCCACAGGATCTGAGGTGTCAAGGAATTCCATCCCTGCACCAAATAGGCATGTAAATTGCCTTTGCACACCATTCTGGCGTTTAAACGCCGTGTGGTGCACATTCTGGGCGTTCAACGCCCATGTAAAGCATGTTTCAGGCGTTGAACGCCAGTTTCATGCTTGTTACTGGCGTTCAGCGCCAACTTTTCTTCTCTGGGCACATTCCTGGCATTCAGCGCCAGAATGTTGCTTGTTTCTGGCGTTCAGCGCCAGAATGATGCTCTGTTCTGGCGTTGAACGCCAGCCAGATGCATCTTACTGGCGTTGAACGCCAGCCTGTGCGTCCTCTAGGGTGTGAATTTTTTCTTCTGCTGTTTTTGATTCTGTTTTTAATTTTTTATGATTTTTTCGTGACTCCTCATGATCATGTACCTAATAAAACACAAAATAACAATAAAATAAAATAAAAATTAGATAAATAAAATTGGGTTGCCTCCCAACAAGTGCTTCTTTAATGTCAATAGCTTGACAGTGGCTCTCATGGGGCCACAAGGAGATCAGGTCAATGTTGTATAGTCCCAACACCAAACTTCGAGTTTGGATATGGGATCTTAACACCAAACTTAGAGTTTGGTTGTGGCCTCACAACACCAAACTTAGAGTTTGACTGTGTGGGCTCTTCTTGACTCTGAACTGAGAGAAGCTCTTCATGCTTACTCTCTTTTGTCACAAAGGGATGGCCATGTGCCTTAAACACAAGGTAGTCCCCATTCAATTGAAGGACTAATTCACCTCTATTGACATCTATCACAGCTCCTGCTGTAGCTAGGAAAGGTCTTCCAAGGATGATGCATTCATCCTCTTCCTTCCTAGTGTCTAAGATTATGAAATCAGCAGGGATGTAAAGGCCTTCAACCTTTACTAACACGTCCTCTACTATTCCATAAGCTTGTCTCAATGACTTGTCTGCCAATTGTAATGAGAACAAGGCAGGTTGTACCTCAACGATCCCCAGCTTCTCTATTACAGAGAGTGGCATAAGATTTATCCCTGACCCCAGATCACACAGAGCTTTTTCAAAGGTCATGGTGCCTATGGTACAGGGTATTAAGAACTTGCCAGGATCTTGTTTCTTTTGAGGTAGAATTTGCTGAATCCAGGTATCCAGTTCACTAATGAGCAAGGGAGGTTCACTTTCCCAAGTCTCATTACCAAACAACTTGGCATTCAGCTTCATGATAGCTCCTAAGTATTGAGCAACTTGCTCTCCAGTTACATCTTCATCCTCTTCTGAGGAAGAATAGCCTTTAGAGCTCATGAATGGCAGAAGGGGATTTAATGGAATCTCTATGGTCTCTATGTGAGCCTCAGATTCCTTTGGATCCTTAATAGGAAACTCCTTCTTGCTTGAGGGACGTCCCAGGAGGTCTTCCTCACTAGGATTTTCGTCCTCCTCCTCCCTGCATTTCTCTGCTTCAATTGAAGGTGACTTCTCTTGAGTGTCTTCCTTACTTTCTTGCTCCTCCACTCCTTCCCTTGTCACCTCAAGTGCAGTTTCATTTTCAACCACCTCATTCTTCATTGAAAGTTCACTTGATGCAGTGGCCTCCTTATCTTGCTCTTCCACTTTCTCCTTCACATCCATCAATTGGCCTTTATTTTTCTTGCTCAGTGGTTCTAAGTTCCCCCTTATTTGCTCTAAGGGCCCATTCAACTTCTTGAGGATGATTTCTTTCCAGGATTGGGGTTGTGTATATCTTTCCACGAGTTTTCTATGTATTTCAATGGCTTGAAGGTAATCCTCATCTGTTGGTTCAAGAGATGAAGGCTGAGAGTAATTTTGGTGACGTGGATGTGTTGTGGTGAAGTTGTGTTGAGGGGTGTGGAATGAGTTGTGCGATTGATGGGATGACTTGTATGGATTTTGGAGGAAACTTTGTGTTGAGGCATAATCAATTGATGAAGCACTTTCAAATGAGAAATTGGGACGTGAGGGTGGATGCTCTTTCATTCCTTGGTGATACTCCCAGCCACCATTAGAATAATGACTTGAATCATTTTGTGGTGGTGGGAAGTATCCCATATGATTCTCTTGCTCATCTTGTGTTTCTGAAGCAAATTTCCATGAATTGGAGTGCTCAGACTCTGTTAATTCTTGGTGATATTCCCAGCCACCATTAGAGGGTGGTGATGGTGGGCAATATCCCGTAAAATTTTGTTTGACCATAAGATGTGTTGAACTCCATTTGTATTTTGTAAAATGCAACATCAATGGAAATTGAAATTCATGTCACAGAGACAGAATTTCTTAGTGAGGCAATAACTCAAACACCTTGGTTTCAACTTAGAACAGAGAACAAAAATAAAGAAAATGCTTGATCTAGACTTTTCACCCACTTAATCATTGTTGATCTAATCAATCCCCGGCAACGGCGCCAAAAACTTGATGTGCGGAAAACGATCCGACACAAAACTCACCGGCAAGTATACCGGGTCGCATCAAGTAGTAATAACTCACTTAGAGTGAGGTCGATCCCACAGGGATTGATGGATCAAGCAACTTTAGTGGGTGATTAGTTTAGTCAAGCTAACATTTAGTGAATTGTGTGAAGTGTAACCAACAGAAAGGAAATTAAAAGGAATTTAAATTGCCAAAAGTAAATTGCAGTGAAAGGAAAGAGCAAGAAAGTAAAATAGCTGAAACTTAAATTGCAAGAAAAGTAAATTGCATGAAAAGTAAAAGGGCTGGGGTGCTGGAAATTAAAATTCAACAAGAAAATGTAAAGAGCAATCAAGCAGAGAGCTAGAATATGAAATGGGATGCAGCAGATTTCAAACAGAAAAGTAAAAATGCTTGAAGAATTAAAAACAGAAAGCGATGCTTAATTTGCAGCAATTTAAAAGAATGTTGAAGATCTCAGGGAATCAATGAGACTAGAGAACAAGTCTAGATCTCAAGCCCTTCCTTGATTCAACAGAAAACAAGTTTGCAGAAGAAAGAAGAAATGAAGCAGCAAATGAAAACTCAAATTCAACTATCAATTCTCTGAAATTATGCAGAAGAACAACCAAGAGAGATCTTAGACCAAGAGGGAAACAGAATTCCTTCCCTTCTCAATCCAAGATTCAGATTTAACAAGGAAAATTAAAAGAGAGAGAGCTATCTACTACTACTCCTCCCTAATGGAACCAGCCTCCTTATGCTCTCTATTCGAGCTCCTCTTCTAGTGAAATGAAACCAATGCCTTTATATAGGCTTTTACAAAATGAAAATAAAAATAAAATTGAAAGCAAATTACAAAGAAAATGAAATTCCTAATCAAATTGTTTCTTGTGCCTTTGAGTGATGTCAATTGGGCTTTGCTTGCTTTGGAGTGAAAATGGGTTGAAGATGGATCCGGATGGCCTTGGTTGTGAGAAGAAATCCGCTTGCAATTTGGACTCTGGAGTATTCACGTTTGAATCAACGTTTGAGGCAAACGTTGACTCAAACGTCCTTATGTGCTAGCCTCATGCAGAACCCATTTTGCTGTCACTCACGTTTGAGTTCACGTTTGAGGTCAAACGTGAGCTCAAACGTGGTTCCTCCCAGGTGAGTTTTGGAAGGCTTCTTTGTCCTCTTGTCAATGTTGCCAATTGTATGCCCACTATAGACTATTATATATGGTTGGAAAGCTCTGAATGTCAGCTTTCCAACGCAACTAAAAGCACATCAATTGGACATCTACAACGCAAGTTATGCTCCTTTGAAGGGGACATGGTCGCTGGCTTTGGTGTGCAACGTTTGAGGTGAAGTTTGCCTCAAACGTGGTCGAAAACGCCAGTTCTGGAGGCTCAAACGCATTGTCCAGCCCATACTATTATATATTGTTGGAAAGCCCTGAATGTCTACTTTCCAAGGCCTTTGGAAGCGCATCATTTGGAGCTCCACAGCTCAAGTTATACTCCGTCGAAGGTGCAGAGGTCAGTTGGCCTCACTGCAGGTTGCCACCATGTTCGTTTATGCACATTTCGGGGCAGTTTTCTCCCTCAATTTTAGTGTCCACCATGCAGTGCCATATATGCTTGGAAAGATCTCGATTTCTACTTTCCATTTCTTTTTAAATCACCTCATTTGGAGCTCTGTAGCTCAAGTTATTCTTGTTGGAAGTATACCCCTTCAGGCTGTGAGGCGCCAACGTTTGACCTCAAGTTTGAGGCAAAACGTTGGCGCAAACGTTGCCTTCCAAGAGTTTCTTCTTCAGCCAACGTTTGCCTCAACGTTTGAGGTCAAACGTTGGCTCAAACTTTGGTTCTTCTCCAGGGCATTCTTCATCTTCTTGCAACCTCCTTCCAAGCTTTGTTTCACCTATCATCAATCAACAATTGTATCAAAGCTATGCCATAATCATGAGAGTTATTCTTCTTCTTGATATATAAGCAATTATGGCACAAAAACTCATGAAAATGCATCAATTCATCCATAGTTGATTGAATCTAAGGAAACATGAATTTCTACCCAAATGGCTTACTTGTGGCCTAAGAATGCATGAAAACTAAGAAAAAAACTAGTGAAAAAGCATAGGAAAACATGACATGGTGACATGTCATCATCTGTCTTCCAGTATTACCACCGGATACATACATGCCACAGACACATAATTGGGTGAACCTTTTCAGATTGTGACTCAGCTTTGCTAAAGTCCCCAATTAGAGGTGTCCAGGGTTTTTAAGCACACTCTTATTGCCTTGGATCACAACTTTATTTCTTTCTTTTTCTTTCTTTTTCTCTTTCTTTTTCGTTTTTTTTTTCGCTTGCTTCCCCCCCTTTTTTTTGTATTCACTGCTTTTTCTTGCTTCAAGAATCATTTTTATGATTTTTCAGATCCTCAGTAACATGTCTCCTTTTTCATCATTCTTTCAAGAGCCAACATTCATGAACCACAAATTCAAAAGACATATGCACTGTTTAAGCATACATTCAGAGAACAAAAGTATTGCCACTACATCAAAATAATTGAACTGTTATAAAATTCAAAAGTCATGCAATTCTTATCTTTTTCAATTAAGAACATTGTTTATTTAAGAAAGGTGATGGATTCATAGGACATTCATAACTTTAAGGCATAGACACTAAGACACTAATGATCATAAGACACAAACATAGATAAACATAAGCATGAAAATTCGAAAAACAAGAAAATAAAGAACAAGGAGATTAAAGAACGAGTCCACCTCAGTGATGGCGGCTTGTTCTTCCTCTTGAAGGTCTTATGGAGTGCTTGAGCTCCTCAATGTCTCTTCCTTGTCTTTGTTGCTCCTCTCTCATGATTCTTTGATCTTCTCTAATTTCATGGAGGATGATGGAGTGTTCTTGATGCTCCACCCTTAGTTGTCCCATGTTGGAACTCAATTCTCCTAGGGAGGTGTTTAGTTGCTCCCAATAGTTTGTGGAGGAAAGTGCATCCCTTGAGGCATCTCAGGGATCTCATGATGAGAGGGGTCTCTTGTTTGCTCCATCCTCTTCTTAGTAATGGGCTTGTCCTCATCAATGGGGATGTCTCCCTCTATGTCAACTCCAACTGAATAACAGAGGTGACAAATGAGGTGAGGAAAGGCTAACCTTGCCAAGGTAGAGGACTTGTCCGCCACTTTATAAAGTTCTTGGGCTATAACCTCATGAACTTCCACTTCTTCTCCAATCATGATGCTATGAATCATGATGGCCCGGTCTAGAGTAACTTCGGACCGGTTGCTAGTGGGAATGATTGAGCGTTGGATAAACTCCAACCATCCTCTAGCCACGGGCTTGAGGTCATGCCTTCTCAATTGAACCGACTTCCCTCTTGAATCTCTCTTCCATTGGGCGCCCTC
Source organism: Arachis stenosperma (assembly GCF_014773155.1). Classification (NCBI taxonomy): domain Eukaryota; kingdom Viridiplantae; phylum Streptophyta; class Magnoliopsida; order Fabales; family Fabaceae; genus Arachis; species Arachis stenosperma. The sequence continues at coordinate 1,148,653 of NW_026651370.1, forward strand.
TTCACAAATGTCAGTGAGGACTTGGTCCAACCTTTGATCAAAGTTGACCCTTCTTGTGTAAGGATGTTCATCTCCTTGCATCATAGGAAAGTTGAATGCCAACCTTACATTTTCCGGACTAAAATCTAAGTATTTCCCCCAAACCATAGTAAGCCAATTCTTTGGATCCAGGTTCACACTTTGATCATGGTTCTTGGTGATCCATGCATTGGCATAGAACTCTTGAACCATTAAGATTCCGACTTGTTGAATGGGGTTGGTGAGAACTTCCCAACCTCTTCTTCGGATCTCATGTCGGATCTCCGGATATTCACTCTTTTTGAGTGAAAAAGGGACCTCGGGGATCACCTTCTTCAAGGCCACAACTTCATAGAAGTGGTCTTGATGCACCCTTGAGATGAATCTCTCCATCTCCCATGACTCGGAGGTGGAAGCTTTTGCCTTCCCTTTCCTCTTTCTAGAGGTTTCTCCGGCCTTGGATGCCATAAATGGTTATGGAAAAACAAAAAGCAATGCTTTTACCACACCAAACTTAAAAGGTTTGCTCGTCCTCGAGCAAAAGAAGAAAGAAGAGAGTAGAAGAAGAAGAAATGAGGAAGAAGGGAATGGCTTTGTGTTCGGCCAAAGAGGGGGAGAAGTGGTGTTTAGGTTGTGTTAAAATGAAGGGGTGAAGAAGGGTTTATATAGGAGAGGGGGGCTCATGGTTCGGTCATGTATGGGTGGGTTTGGGAGGGAAAATGGTTTGAATTTGAATGGTGAGGTAGGTGGGGTTTTATGAAGGATGGATTTGAGTGGTGAAGAGAAAGATGGGATTGATAGGTGAAGGGTTTTGGGAAGAGGTATTGAGGTGATTGGTGAATGGGTGAAGAAGAGAGAGAGTGGTGGGGTTGGTGGGGATCCTGTGGGGTCCACAGATCCTGAGGTGTCAAGGAAAAGTCATCCCTGCACCAAATGGCATGCAAAATCACGTTTTGAGCCAATTTTGGCGTTAAACGCCGGGCTGGTGCCCCTTTCTGGCGTTTAACGCCAGGTTCTTGCCCTTTCCTGGCGTTTAACGCCAGTCTGGTGCCCCTTTCTGGCGTTAAACGCCCAGAATGGTGCCAGATTGGGCGTTAAACGCCCAACTGCTAGTCTCACTGGCGTTTAAACGCCAGCAAGTTTTCCTCCAGGGTGTGCTATTTTTCTTCCTGTTTTTCATTTTGTTTTTGCTTTTTCAATTGATTTTGTGACTTCTTATGATCATCAACCTAGAAAAAACATAAAATAACAAAAGAAAATAGATAAAATATAATCATTGGGTTGCCTCCCAACAAGCGCTTCTTTAATGTCAGTAGCTTGACAGAGGGCTCTCATGGAGCCTCACAGATACTCAGAGCAATGTTGGAACCTCCCAACACCAAACTTAGAGTTTGAATGTGGGGGTCCAACACCAAACTTAGAGTTTGGTTGTGGCCTCCCAACACCAAACTTAGAGTTTGACTGTGGGGGCTCTGTTTGACTCTGATTTGAGAGAAGCTCTTCATGCTTCTTCTCCATGGTGACAGAGGGATATCCTTGAGCCTTAAACACAAAGGATTCTTCATTCACTTGAATGATCAGTTCTCCTCTATCAACATCAATCACATCCTTTGCTGTGGCTAGGAAGGGTCTGCCAAGGATGATGGATTCATCCATGCATTTCCCAGTCTCTAGGACTATGAAATCAGTAGGGATGTAATGGTCTTCAACTCTTACCAGAACATCCTCTACAAGTCCATAAGCTTGTTTTCTTGAGTTGTCTGCCATCTCTAATGAGATTCTTGCAGCTTGCACCTCAAAGATCCCTAGCTTCTCCATTACAGAGAGAGGCATGAGGTTTACACTTGACCCTAAGTCACACAGAGCCTTTTTGAAGGTCATGGTGCCTATGGTACAAGGTATTGAAAACTTCCCAGGATCTTGTCTCTTTTGAGGTAATTTTTGCCTAGACAAGTCATTCAGTTCTTTGGTGAGCAAAGGAGGTTCATTCTCCCAAGTCTCATTTCCAAATAACTTGTCATTTAGCTTCATGATTGCTCCAAGGTATTTAGCAACTTGCTCTTTAGTGACATACTCATCCTCTTCAGAGGAAGAATACTCATCAGAGCTCATGAAAGGCAGAAGTAAGTCCAATGGAATCTCTATGGTCTCATTTTGAGCCTCAGATTCCCATGGTTCCTCATTGGGGAACTCAGTGGAGGCCAGTGGACATCCATTGAGGTCTTCCTCAGTGGCGTTCACTTCCTCTCCTTCCTCTCCAAATTCGGCCATGTTTATGGCCTTGCACTCTCCTTTTGGATTTTCTTCTGTGTTGCTTGGAAGAGTAATTGGAGGGAGTTCAGTGACTTTCTTGCTCAGCTGTCCCACTTGTGCCTCCAAATTCCTAATGGAGGACCTTGTTTCAGTCATGAAACTTTGGGTGGTTTTGATTAGATCAGAGACCATGGTTGCTAAGTCAGAGGTATTCTGCTTAGAATTCTCTGTCTGTAGCTGAGAAGATGATGGAAAAACGCTTGCCATTGCTAAACCTATTTCTTCCACCATTATTGTTGTTGAAACCTTGTTGAGGTCTCTGTTGATCCTTCCATGAGAAATTTGGGTGATTTCTCCATGAAGAATTATAGGTGTTTCCATAGGGTTTTCCTAGGTAATTCACCTCTTCCATTGAAGGGTTCTCAGGATCATAAGCTTCTTCTTCAGATGAAGCATCTTTAGTACTGCTTGGTGCATTTTGCATTCCAGACAGACTTGAGAAATCAAATTGACTTGTTGAGTCAATATCTTATTCTGAGCCAATATGGCATTCAGAGTGTCAATCTCAAGAACGCCTTTCTTCTGATTAGTCCCATTGTTCACAGGATTCCTTTCAGAAGTGTACATGAATTGGTTATTTGCAACCATTTCAATTAGCTCTTGAGCCTCTGTAGGTGTCTTCTTCAGATGAAGAGATCCTCCAGCAGAGCTATCCAAAGACATCTTGGATAGTTCAGAGAGACCATCATAGAAAATACCTATAATGCTCCATTCAGAAAGCATGTCAGAAGGATATTTTCTGATTAATTATTTGTATCTTTCCCAAGCTTCATAGAGGGATTCTCCATCCTTCTGTCTGAAGGTTTGGACTTCCACTCTAAGCTTACTCAATTTTTGAGGTGGAAAGAACTTTGCCAAGAAGGCATTGACTAGCTTTTCCCATGAGTCCAGGCTTTCTTTAGGTTGTGAGTCCAACCATGTCCTAGCTCTGTCTCTTACAGCAAAAGGGAATAGCATTAGTCTGTAGACCTCAGGGTCAACCCCATTAGTCTTGACAGTGTCACAGATTTGCAAGAATTCAGCTAAGAACTGATGAGGATCTTCCAATGGAAGTCCATGGAACTTGCAATTCTGTTGCATTAGAGAAACTAATTGAGGCTTAAGCTCAAAGTTGTTTGCTCAAAGTTGTCTTGCACTTGTCCTTCCATTGACTTCTTGGTGATTGGGTGTTCAATGGGTATGAACTCATCCACTCCCATCTTCACCCCAGCCTCTTTACAGAGCAAGGAGATCAAGCTTGGATAAGCCAATTTGGCTTCAGTGGAATTCTTATTTGCAATTGTGTAGATCTCACAAGCAATCACATGATGCACCTCCACTTCTTTTCCAAGCATAATGCAATGAATCATCACTGCTCTCTTGATGGTGACCTCAGAACGGTTGCTAGTGGGCAATATGGAACGCCCAATAAAGTCTAGCCAACCTCTTGCAATTGGTTTGAGGTCTCCCCTCTTGAGTTGGTTTGGGACACCCTTAGAATTGGTTATCCACTTAGTTCCAGGGAGGCATATGTCCTCTAGAACTTGATCCAACCCCTTATCTACTCTCACCATCCTCCTATTAAAGGAATCAGGATCATCTTGCAGTTGAGGCAACTTGAAAATTTCTCTTATTTTGTCCAGATGGAAGTATATAACTTTCCCTCTGACCATGGTTCTATAGGTATGGTAAGCAGTTCCAGTCATTCTCTGCTTATCTGTTAGCCACAGATTTGAGTAGAATTCCTGAACCATGTTCCTTCCAACCTTTGTCTCAGGATTGGTTAGAACTTCCCATCCTCTGTTTCGAATTTGCTCTTGGATCCCCGGATATTCATCTTCTTTCAGATCAAATTTAACTTCCGGGATCACTGACCTCAGACCCATTATTTTATGATAATGGTCTTCATGTTCTTTGGTTAAGAACTTCTCTTCATTCCAAAGATTCTTTGGATTATTCTCTTTCTTGCCTCTTAAATTGGTTTGTTTTCCCTTAGGAGCCATGATATTGATGAATCTTGGCTTAGTGATCACGGAAAAGCACACCAAACTTAGAGGTTTGCTTGTCCTCAAGCAAAATAAAAGAGAGAAGAGAGGGGGAGGAAGAGGAAATTCGAATGGTGTGGTGGAATGAGGGAGCCAAACGTGTATTTATAAGGTGGGGAGGGGAGTTTTCGAAAAACAAGAGAGGGATTTGAAAAGATATGGAAAGAAATTGAGAAAAGGGTGAGTTTTTGAAGAAGATTTGGGATTAATTTGAAATAGATTTGAAGAATGGTTTTGATTTGTGAAGATTTGAAAGTGAATGATGAAGGATTGAAGTGCATTTATGTAGAAGAGTATGGTTAAAAAGAGGAAAGTTTGAAAAAAATTGAGTTGAAAACAAAAATGTGGTCCCCCACCTTTCTGGCGTTAAACGCCCAGAATGGCACCCATTCTGGCGTTTAACGCCCATTTGCTACCCTTTTTGGGCGTTTAACGCCCAGCCAGGTGCCCTGGCTGGCGTTAAACGCCAGAAATCCTTTATCACTGGGCGTTTTTCCAAAACGCCCAGGATGCTGCACACCTGGCGTTAAACGCCAGAATGGGCACCATTCTGGCGTTTAACGCCCAAAATGCCCCTTACTGGCGTTTTTTTCGCCAGTAAGCTCATTTTCTCTTCTTTCTGAGCTGAATCCTTCTGTAACTCTGTGAATTCCTTCATTTTTGATACTTGCCTTTGTAAGAACAATTCATACAACCTTCTAATGACTGGGTTGCCTCCCAGCAAGCGCTTCTTTACTGTCTTTAGCTGGACTTTCACTGAGAATCACTCAAGTCTCAGTTTTGAGCATTCCTGCTCAAAATTTCCTTCAAGATAGTGCTTGATTCTCTGTCCATTAACAATGAACTTCTTGTCAGAATCAATATCCTGAAGCTCAACATATCCATATGGTGATACTCCTGTAATCACATACGGACCCCTCCACCGGGATTTGAGTTTTCCTGGAAACAATTTGAGCCTGGAGTTGAAGAGCAGAACTTTTTGTCCTGGCTCAAAGACTCTGGTTGACAATCTCTTGTCATGCCACTTCTTTGCCTTTTCCTTATAAATTTTTGCATTTTCAAAGGCATTGAGTCTGAACTCCTCTAGCTCATTTAGCTGGAGCAGTCTTTTCTCACCAGCTAACTGTGCATCCATGTTTAGGAATCTGGTTGCCCAGTAGGCTTTGTGTTCCAGTTCCACAGGCAAATGACAGGCCTTCCCATACACCAATTGGTATGGAGAGGTTCCTATAGGAGTCTTGAATGCTGTTCTGTATGCCCACAGAGCATCATCCAAGCTCTTTGCCCAATCCTTTCTTCGGGCTATCACAGTCCGTTCTAGGATTCTTTTAGCTCTCTGTTAGAGACTTCAGCTTGCCCATTTGTCTGTGGATGATACGGAGTTGCCACTTTATGGCTGATTCCATATCTAACCATAGCAGAGTATAGCTATTTATTGCAGAAATGAGTGCCCCCATCACTGATTAGTACTCTGGGAACACCAAATCTGCTGAAAATGTTCTTCTGGAGGAATTTCAGTACAGTCTTGGTATCATTAGTGGGTGTAGCAATTGCTTCTACCACTTAGATACATAGTCTACTGCCACCAGAATGTAAGTGTTTGAGTATGATGGTGGGAATGGTCCCATGAAATCAATTCCCCATACATCAAACAATTCTATCTCTAATATTCCTTGTTGAGGCATGGCATATCCGTGAGGCAGGTTACCAGCTCTTTGGCAACTGTCACAGTTACGCACAAACTCTCGGGAATCTTTATAGAGAGTAGGCCAGTAGAAGCCGCACTGGAGAACTTTAGTGGCTGTTCGCTCACTTCCAAAATGCCCTCCATACTGTGATCCATGGCAGTGCCATAGGATCTTTTGTGCTTCTTCTCTGGGTACACACCTGTGGATCACTCCGTCAGCACATCTCTTAAAGAGATATGGTTCATCCCAAAGGTAGTACTTGGCATCTGAAATTAGTTTCTTTCTCTGCACACTGCTGTACTCCTTGGGTATGAACCTTACAGCTTTATAATTTGCAATGTCTGCAAACCATGGAGCTTCCTGAATGGCAAAGAGTTGCTCATCTGGGAAAGTCTCAGAGATCTCAGTAGAAGGGAGGGACGCCCCAGCTACTGGTTCTATCCGGGACAGATGATCAGCCACTTGGTTCTCTGTCCCTTTTCTGTCTCTTATTTCTATATCAAACTCTTGCAGAAGCAACACCCATCTTATAAGCCTGGGTTTTGAATCCTGCTTTGTGAGTAAGTATTTAAGAGCAGCATGGTCAGTGTACACAATCACCTTTGATCCCACTAAGTAGGATCTAAACTTGTCAATGGCATAGACCACTGCAAGTAACTCTTTTTCTGTGGTTGTGTAGTTCTTCTGTGCGCCATTTAGAACACGGCTAGCATAATAAATGACGTGCAAAAGCTTGTTATGCCTCTGTCCCAACACTGCACCAATGGCATGATCACTGGCATCACACATTAATTCAAATGGCAATGCCCAATCTGGTGCAGAGATGACTGGTGCTGTGACCAGCTTAGCTTTCAGGGTCTCAAATGCCTGCAGACACTGTGTGTCAAACACAAATGGTGTGTCAGCAGCTAACAGGTTACTCAGAGGTTTAGCAATTTTCGAGAAATCCTTAATAAACCTTCTGTAGAATCCTGCATGCCCCAGAAAGCTTCTGATTGCCTTAACATTGGCAGGTGGTGGTAATTTTTCAATTACCTCTACCTTTGCCTTATCCACCTCTATTCCCTTGCTTGAAATTTTGTGCCCAAGGACAATTCCTTCAGTCACCATAAAGTGACATTTCTCCCAAATTAAAACCAGGTTAGTCTCTTGGCATCTTTTCAGGACAAGTGATAGGTGGTTAAGACAGGAGCTAAATGAGTCTCCATATACTGAAAAGTCATCCATGAAGACTTCCAGAAATTTTTCTACCATATCTGAGAAGATAGAGAGCATGCACCTTTGAAAGGTTGCAGGTGCATTGCACAGACCAAAAGGCATCCTTCTGTAGGCAAACACGCCAGAAGGGCAAGTAAATGCTGTTTTCTCTTGGTCCTGAGGATCTACTGCAATTTGGTTGTAGCCTGAATAGCCATCCAAAAAGCAGTAGTAGTCATGACCAGCTAGTCTTTCTAGCATTTGGTCTATGAATGGTAAAGGAAAATGATCCTTTCTGGTGGCTGTATTGAGTCTTCTGTAGTCAATACACATGCGCCACCCTGTGACTGTTCTTGTAGGAACCAGTTCATTTTTTTCATTATGAATCACTGTCATGCCTCCCTTTTTGGGAACAACTTGGACAGGGCTCACCCAGGGGCTATCAGAAATAGGATAAATAATCCCAGCCTCTAGTAATTTAGTGACCTCTTTCTGCACCACCTCCTTCATGGCAGGATTTAGCCTCCTCTGTGGTTGAACCACTGGTTTGGCATTATCCTCCAATAGGATCTTGTGCATGTATCTAGCTGGGCTAATGCCCTTGAGATCACTGATGGACCACCCAAGAGCTGTCTTGTGTGTCCTTAGCACTTTAATCAGTGCTTCCTCTTCCTGTGGATTTAAAGCTGAGCTTATAATCACTGGAAAAGTGTCACCCTCTCCCAGAAATGCATATTTCAGGGATGATGGTAGTGGTTTGAGTTCAGGCTTAGGAGGCTTATCCTCCTCCTGAGGAATTTCGAAAATTCCTTTGCCTCCTCTGGCTCTTCCTGATCAGTTTGAGCATCTTTGAAGATGTCCTCAAGCTCTGATTCTAGGCTTTCAGCCATATTGATCTCTTCTACCAGAGAGTCGATAATGTCAGCGTCCATACAGTCCTCTGGTGTGTCTGGATGCTGCATAGCTTTTACAGCATTCAACTTGAACTCATCCTCATTGACTCTCAGGGTTACTTCCCCTTTTTGTACATCAATGAGAGTTCGTCCAGTTGCTAGGAAGGGTCTTCCTAGAATGAGAGTTGCACTCTTGTGCTCCTCCATTTCTAGCACCACAAAGTCAGTTGGAAAGGCAAATGGCCCAACCTTTACAATCATGTCCTCTATTATGCCTGATGGGTGTTTAATGGAGCCATCAGCAAGTTGGAGGCATATCCTGGTTGGTTTGACTTCTCCAATCAACCCAAGCTTTCTGATAGTGGATGCAGGTATTAGATTGATGCTTGCTCCAAGATCACATAAAGCTGTCTTGGTGCAAGTGCCTTCTAATGTGCATGGTATCAGAAAGCTTCCAGGATCTTGAAGCTTTTCTGGTAAGCTTTTTAGAATGACTGCACTGCATTCTTCAGTGAGAAACACTTTTTCAGTTTCTCTCCAATCCTTCTTATGACTTAAGATTTCCTTCATGAACTTAGCATAAGAAGGTATTTGCTCAAGTGCCTCTGCAAAAGGAATCTTTATTTCAAGAGTCCTTAAATAATCTGCAAAGCGGGCAAATTGCTTATCCTGTTTCGCCTTGCGGAGTTTCTGAGGATAAGGCATCTTGGCTTGATATTCTTCAACCTTAGATGCTGCAGGTTTATTCCTTACAGAAGTGGTTGAAGAAGCCTTGTTAGAGGGATTACTGTCAGCACTCTCAGGTGTCTGATTTTCCCTTGGCGTTTGGACGCCAGGAATGGGTGGAAAATGGGCGTTTAACGCCAACTTTTCCTCCTTTTCTGGCGTTTGAACGCCAGAACTGGGCAAGGAATGGGCGTTTAACGCCAGCTTTCCTTCCCTTTCTGGCGTTTGAACGCCAATATTCCTCTCTGGGCTCTTACTGTCCTCAGAGGGATTTTGAACAGTGGGTTGGTTGTCCTCTGTCAATTGTTCCTTGTTTGGCTTTTTGCTCTTTTGAGCAGTGTTATTCAAGGTCTTCCCACTCCTCAATTGAACTGCTTGACACTCCTCTGTTATCTGTTTAGATATTTGCTGTTTTGCTTGATTCAACTGTAGTTCTATGCTTTTATTAGCAACTTTAGTTTCATGGAGCATCTCTTTAAATTCTGCTAACTGTTCTGTCATCAGGAGTAGTTGTTGATTAAGCTCCATTATCTGTTCTTGAGGATTAGAGTCAGTGACTACTGTCATGACTTCCTCTTCTGGAGAGAACTCATTGCTAGAGTACAGATATTGGTTTCTAGCAACAGTGTCTATAAGCTCTTGAGCTTCTTCAATTGTCTTTCTCATGTGTATAGATCCACCAGCTGAGTGGTCTAAAGACATCTGAGCTTTTTCTGTAAGCCCATAGTAGAAAATGTCTAACTGTACCCACTCTGAAAACATTTCAGAGGGACATTTTCTTAGCATACCTCTATACCTCTCCCAGGCATTATAAAGGGATTCATTATCCTCTTGTTTAAAGCCTTGGATGTCCAGCCTTAGCTGTGTCATCCTTTTTGGAGGGTAAAAATGATTCAGGAATTTGTCTGATAACTGTTTCCATGTCTTTATGCTTGCTGTAGGTTGGTTATTTAACCACCTTTTAGCTTGATCTTTTACAGCAAATGGAAACAGTAATAGTCTGTAGACATCCTGATCTACCTCTTTATCATGTACTGTGTCAGCAATTTGTAAGAACTGTGCCAGAAACTCAGTAGGTTCTTCCTGTGGAAGACCGGAATACTGGCAATTTTGCTGCACTATGATAATGAGTTGAGGATTTAGCTCAAAGCTGCTTGCTTTGATGGGAGGTATACAGATGCTACTCCCATATGCAGCTGTAATGGGGTTAGCATAAGACCCCAGAGTCCTCTTGGACTGATTAATTCCACTTAAGTCCATAATGGACAAAAGGGAAATGAGAATGATTGCAAAGAGATAAATTTTGTTTATTTTTATATTTTTTTTTTGAAATAACCGAAAAAAATACAATAGAATAAAATAAAAGGAAAATAAAATAAAATTCGAAAATTAAAAATAAAATAAGATCAAAGCAAATTGAGAACTGAATCAATTAGTGAAAAAAAAGATTTTGAAAACAGCAATTAAGAAGATATGATTGAAAAATTTTTATGAAAAAGATTTGATTTTTTTTTAAAAAAGAGGAAAGAGAAAAACAGCAAAAAGACACCAAACTTAAAATTTTTAGAAATCAAACACTAATTTTTTTCGAAAATTTTAAGAGAAAAACACAAAGAGGACACCAAACTTAGAACTTTTGTGAATCAAAAAGGGACTAAGAACAAGAAAAGTTCGAAAATCAAAAGAAAAACAACAGCATGCAATTGACACCAAACTTAAAATATGAAACTAGACTCAACTAAAAGACTCTAAACCAACAAAAATAAAACAGTCCTAATCTAAGCAACAAGATAAGCCGTCAGTTGTCCAAACTCGAACAATCCCCGGCAACGGCGCCAAAAACTTGGTGCACGAAATTGCAATAACACTTTTGCAATCCCGCACAACTAACCAGCAAGTGCACTGGGTCGTCCAAGTAATACCTTGTGTGAGCAAGGGTCGATCCCACGGAGATTGTCGGCTTGAAGCAAGCTATGGTTATCTTGTAAATCTTAGTCAGGAGATCAGAAATTATCAGGATTGATTGTAAAAAGTAAAAGAACATGAAATGGTTACTTGTTTTGCAGTAATGGAGAATAGGTTGGGGTTTTGGAGATGCTCCATCTTCTGAATCTCTGCTTTCCTACTGTCTTCTTCATCAAACACGCAAGTCTCCTTCCATGACAAGCTCATGTAGGGTTTCACCGTTGTCAATGGCTACCTCCCATCCTCGCAGTGAAAGCTAATGCACGCACTCTGTCACAGTACTGCCAATCACCGGTTTGGTTCCCTCCCCTACCGGAATAGAATCCCTCTTTTGCGTCTGTCACTAACGCCCAGTAGGTTACAGGTTTGAAGCACGTCACAGTCATTCAATCATTGAATCCTACTCAGAATACCACAGACAAGGTTTAGACCTTCCGGATTCTCTAGAATGCTGCCATCAGGTCCTGCCTATACCACGAAGATTCCGATTAAAGAACCCAAGAGATAACTACTCAATCTAAGATAGAACAGAGGTGGTTGTCAGGCACGTGTTCATAGTTGAGAATGATGATGATTGTCACGGATCATCACATTTATCCGGATTAAGAACAAGTGTTATCTTAGAATCGAAGCAAGCATGATTGAATAAGAAACAGTAGTAATTGCATTAATCCATCAAGACACAGCAGAGCTCCTCACCCCCAACCATGGGGTTTAGAGGCTCATACTGTGGAAAGAAACGTGTACAAAATGTTATGGGGTCATAAGGTACGGATACAATGTCAAAAGATCCTATAAGTAGTAAACTAGTGTCCTAAGGTCTACAGAAATGAGTAAATGACAGAAAAATCCACTTCCGGGCCCACTTGGTGTGTGCTTGGGCTGAGCAATGAAGGAATTTCGTGTAGAGACCTTTTCTGGAGTTAAACGCCAGCTTTCATGCCAGTTTGGGCGTTTAACTCCAAATTTTATGCCAGTTCCGGCGTTTAACGCTGGAATTTCTGTAGGTGACTTTGAGCGCCGGTTTGGGCCATCAAATCTTGGGCAAAGTATGGACTATTATATATTGCTGGAAAGCCCAGGATGTCTACTTTTCAATGCCGTTGAGAGCGCGCCAATTGGGCTTCTGTAGCTCCAGAAAATCCACTTCGAGTGCAGGGAGGTCAGAATCCAACAGCATCTGCAGTCCTTTTCAGTCTCTGGATCAGATTTTTGCTCAGGACCCTCAATTTCAGTCAGAAAATACCTGAAATCACAGAAAAACACACAAACTCATAGTAAAGTCCAGAAAAGTGAATTTTAATTAAAAACTAATAAAAATATACTAAAAACTAACTAAAAGATACTAAAACATACTAAAAACAATGCCAAAAAGCATACAAATTATCCGCTCATCAACCTTCCTTGCATTGTTGGCATTGTTGTTGTTTTCGGCTGCCATGGGTTCTTCTTCTTTGAAGATTTCTGTTAGGTCCTCTACAGAGAGTTGTGCCTTAGCTTCTCTTAGCTTTCGCTTCAAGGTCCTTTCAGGTTCAGGGTCAGCTTCAACAAGAATGCCTTTGTCTTTGTTCCTGCTCATATGAAGGAGAAGAGAACAAGAAAATATGGAATCCTCTATGTCACAGTATAGAGATTCCTTGAGGTGTCAGAAGAACAGAAAATTAGAAGGAAGAAGTAGAGAATTCGAACTTAATCAGATAGAGTTCGAATTGTGCATTGAGGAAGAGTGGTACTCCATAAATAGAAGGATGTGAGAAGAGGGGAAGAAATTTCGAAAATTCAATTAAAAAGATTTTAAAAACATTTTGAAAAACTTTAATTGATTTTCGAAAACCAAGGGTGGGAAAGAAATCAAGTGATTTTGAAAAAGAATTTGAAATTAGGAATTAAAAAGATTTGATTGAAAACTTATTTTGAAAAAGATGTGATTAAAAAGATATGATTGAAAAGTTATGGTTTTAAAAAGATGTGATTGAGAAGATATGATTTGAAAAACAATTTTTAAAAAGATTTGATTTTAAAAATTAATAACTTGCCTAACAAGAAAAGATATGATTCAAACATTAAACCTTTCTCAACAGAAAAGGCAACAAACTTGAGATGTTCAATCAAATCATTAATTGTTAGTAAGTATCTTTGAAAAAGGAAAGAAATTGATTTTGAAAAAGATTTGATTGAAAAGATTTGATTTGAAAAAGATTTGATTTTGAAAAACTTTGAAAACTTGAAAAAAAATTGATTTGAAAACAAAATCCTCCCCCTTGTGCCATCCTGGCGTTAAACGCCCAGAATGGTGCACATTCTGGCGTTTAACGCCCAATGCACTACCTTTTTGGGCGTTAAACGCCCAACCAGGCACCCTGGCTGGCGTTTAAACGCCAGTCTGTCCTTCTTCACTGGGCGTTTTGAACGCCCAGCTTTTTCTGTGTAATTCCTCTGCTGCATGTTTTGAATCTTCAGTTCCCTGTACTATTGACTTGAAAATAGAACCAAGATCACATAAACAATGCATGCAAGACACCAAACTTAAAATTAGACACTGGACTCAATTTAACGCTGGAAATTCTGAGGGTGACTTTGAACGCCAGTTTGGGCCATCAAATCTTGGGCAAAGTATGGACTATCATATATTGCTGGAAAGCCCAGGATGTCTACTTTCCAACGCCGTTGAGAGCGCGCCAATTGGGCTTCTGTAGCTCCAGAAAATCCACTTCGAGTGCAGGGAGGTCAGAATCCAACAGCATCTGCAGTCGTTTTCAGTCTCTGAATCAGATTTTTGCTCAGGTCCCTCAATTTCAGCCAGAAAATACCTGAAGTCACAGAAAAACACATAAACTCATAGTAAAGTCTAGAAAAGTGAATTTTAACTAAAAACTAATAAAAATATACTAAAAACTAACTAAATTATACTAAAAACATACTAAAAACAATGCCAAAAAGCGTACAAATTATCCGCTCATCAGTATGCGTCAGGTACGCGCACGTGTTGCCGCGCAAATCTCCACCTCACGTTCACGCGTCAGGTACGCGCACGCGTCGCTCCTCGCTAGTTATTTCCTTTAATTCTTGTGCTTCTTCTATTTATGCAAGCTTCCTCTTCATCCTCTAAGCCATTCTTGCCCTGTAATCTCTGAAAACACTTAACACACATTTCATGGCATTGAATGGTAATAAGAGGGGATTAAAATTAGCTAAATTAAGACCAAAGAAACATGTTTTCAATTATAGCACAGAATCAGGAATGAAAATGTAAAACGTGCAATTTACATGAATAAGTGTGAGAATAGTGGATAAAATCCACTCAATTAAGCACAAGATATACCACGAAATAGTGGTGCATCAACGATAAATGCCTAGCATCAAGAATGTAAAGCCTCAAGGGAAAGAAGAAGGGTTAGAGCTTGAAGTGCAACAAGAGGAAGAAAGTAAAGTATTTGAACCGGAGGGGAGAAGGGGAGAATTGAGGGAGATTAATCAAGATGAGGATTCCATCATTGATGATTTTGTCCTCCTTGGTCAAGCCTCTAAATGATCCTAATGAGCCTCTTCCCATTGAGATTGAATGAGACATGGAGGTAGACTTTTCACAACCTCCTTGTTATGACTTGATTGATGGGGAAGAGGAAGTTGGTGAGGAAGTTGGTGAGGAAGTTGGTGAAGAGGCAATCCCATAAATATACTATCGTGGAGATGGACTAGCAACTCAAGGTCCTTCTTGGGATGATACATAGAGGAGAAAGGAGTGTGGGTTGCCAAAGGAGTCCAAAGCCCTTCAAGAAACCAAATTCAAGCTTTGGGATTCAAGCATGGTATGAAGCACAATTGGGTGATTTCTAGAGAATGTTGGGTTGCTTCAAGGGTCATGTGAGAGCTTGTCCATCCGGCTTGAAGCATAGAGAGCAACAAGAAAGCGAACAGAAAACTAGAATACGGGATCCCGGAGGAGCCAAAAAGTGCAAGCTTGGATGGAGATTCAAGGAGGAGTGGAAACACAAGCCACCCTAACAAGAGTCTCGTCAAAAAGTCCAACTTAGGACTATAAACCAAAGTCCTAGGTGGGAGACACCACACCATGGTAAAATCATTCTGACACTTTCCTTGTTTATAGTCTTGTTTTATTGAATGTTTGTTATGTTGGTTAGCTTAGAATTAGTTTGATTTTGAGTTTAGTAGGTTAATTTATGTATGGATCATGATTTTGTGAACTTTTGAATGTGGTGGGGTTGAACTTTTGATGAGCTAAGATAAAGTGCCCTAGAATTTGAAGAAATTTTTTTGGAAAAATAGCACACTGTGTTGCGCACACCGTTGTGCACGTGCACACAATCTGTATATTTTGTGTGATGTGCGTGCACACCCTGCTATGCGCACGCACACTAGCTTGCGCTCCCTCTGTTTGGAGCGCTCGCACGCCTTGTGTGTGGGCGTTCTCCTATTTTTCTGCACCTTGTGCGTACGCACACAACCTCTGTTTCGCACTCTCTGTGCACCCGTACAGATTTGTGCAAACGCATACTAGCCTACACTCCCTCTGGTGGGAGCGCTGGCACAACTTGTTCGCATGAACCCCTATCCATTTCTGCTCTTGTGCGTGCGCACGCACACATGATCCTTCTCTAAAAAAAAGTGTGTTCTGTGCGTGTGCACAACCTAGTGCACGTGTACATTTCTTAATCCCCTCGCTGTTTGGACTCGCACACTTGGTGTGAGCGCACACCTTCCACTTTTCACCCTGTATGCGTAAGCACACAAGTGCTATTTTGGGCGAAATTTTTATTGCATTTTTCTTTGAACCCTAACACACTTCCACCCCCCCACACCTCTCTTCTCCCTCTTTTAACTCATTTTCTACTTATTCTTGTTAGTTTTGGTTGCATTTAATTTTTATTTTAGTAATTATATTAGTTTACTTTAGTTGTTTCTGATTAAATAAGTTGCAAGTGTTTGCTTGATGTTGATTGGTTTGCTTCTTGATTGAATTTAATCAATGCACTTATACTTTGCCTTAAATTACTAGCACCTAATTGGATTTGCACATTAACATTTTTTTGCATATTAGGTGAAATCTTTATAAGTGCAGACTGAATTAAGTGAATTGAGTTGAAATTACTTATTCATCATGATTTTCATATTAAATTCATCACATAACTGGTACTTGTTCCTTGTTAATGCTTTGCATTTGTTTGAGTGACTCAACTTGATTCTTATCAAGCTTGTCACTTTTTGTAAGAAGTATCTTACCATGTGACTTTTTCTTTATGTTTCATGATGAATAAGGAATTTTCTGTTCGTTATTAAATTGGTTATTGTTCATTGTGCTTCTATATGAATTTGCACTTTCACTTGCACAATTTCAATATCCAATACCTCATATACTCAATTCACTTTTGTGGTTACCTAGGGTTGCTTGTGCCTTAAATTTTGCTGATTCTTTATTTGCAACCTAGGCTCCTTAATGGAGGAACACATGCTATTTCTTTTGAATATGTGGTTGCCATTTTTATCCCGCCAATGTGTTTGTTCTAAATCGTGCGCACAATTAGAATACACACATTGCCTTTTATCATACCACACACAGCTTACTTTTCCTCAATTCCTCTTTATTTGTTTTATACAGTAGCCTGAGCCCCAGTGCCCATCAGCTGAAGGTGGAGCCTTACATTTCTTCATTCCTGGATTGAGTGCATGTACGGAGGACCGTGCAGCATTTAAGTGTGGGGGAGGTTTCGCAATTTTTGGGTCGTAAATTCTCTCTTCCTAAGAACTTTGCACTGTTTTCTTAGGTTTGATAGTTATTTTTTATTGTGAATATTTTTATATCATTTCATTGCATTACACTTTGCTTAGCTTTCATATACATATACATCTTACCTTTCTTATAGTTTATTGTAGTAAATATCTGCATTTGCATGATTGCAAGGTATAGAAAATAAGTTTGGCAAAATAATTAGAAAATTTCATGAGATCTCTCTTAGGGCGTGCCATTGATTTAATTGAAAAATGGTTTTTTAACTTGCTTGAAGTATCCTTTTCATAGAACATAGAAAAAGAGCTAGAACAACATACCTTGTGAGATTTGAGCTCTAATAGATGGTTGGAGATTCTCAACCATAAAGCTTGTTCTTGTGTAATTATACTCCTTTTTATTGTGAACTTAGATTTGCATGAATATCTATGTCCTGTATTTGTTGTTTGAATGCATTTAGTATGATTGAGGTCATTTTTTATGTTAAACTTACTAACCTATATGGCCAACCCTTACATCTACCTTTGTAAATCACTTTTTGAGCCTTTTAATTCCCCATTTGTTCTAATTTTAAGCACATCATTCACCCTAAGTGAAAGACCATTAATATCTGTGAATTGTATCTTTGATTAGCTTGGGTTGAGTGTGTGTTAATAATCAAGTGTAGGGAGAATTTGTGGGAAAATATTGGTAGTTAGCTTACTTTGGGTGTTCATTGGAAAAATTTGAAAAAATGGGTAGCCACTCATGCATTCATTACTTAAAACATATGCACCTCTTTTCTATGATAAAAGAAAAATTTTAGTGTACATACTTTGTATATAAAAAAAGAAAAAGAAAAAAAGAGAAAGAAAATAAATGAATGAGAATAAGAATGTAATAAAGGATGCATATGCGGTTGAATTAGAAAGAAAAATGCATGAGTGAATGAGAAAAAGGGAAATGAATGGGTATAAGGATGTTTTGTTATGTGTACATAGGATGGTATAGGATTAGGTGGGCACATTCACTAAGTCCACTTAACCATATTTATCCTACCTTGACCTTAGCCCTATTACAACCCTCCAAAGACCTCATGATATTTGTTTTCATGCATCAAATATTAGTTGATTGTTAGATGACTTGCAAATCTTTGAAAAATATAATAAAAGGAGAATTGAGTAATTAAACCCTAAACACTGAGCGAATAGAGTGAATACACATCCGGTTAGGGGTTCGATCGCTCAATTCTATATTCTTGTCCCTTATATTGTATCTTCTTGCAAGTTGCTTGGTTGTTAGTTTGAAAATCTCAATTCAATTCTTTGGACATTGATCATATTGCTATATTTTCTTTGCCTTGGCTCTAAGGTTTATTTTGGAGTGATTGGAATTCCCTTGTTTGTTTTTGCCAAACTCCATAGGAACCATTATATAGATATAGATAGATAACATTTTGCATAGTTGCATGCATATAAGTATTTGCATTGAATAAGTTGCTTGCCCTTTTACCCTTCTCCTTTGATTGTGATTAGCATGAGGACATGCTATTGTTTAAGTGTGGGGAAATTGATGAATCCATATTTGATGATATATTTTGGCTATAATTGGAAGGATTTCATCATATAAACCCACATTTATTCACCTAAATAGCATGCTTTTGTATTCTCTCCCCAAATTGAGCCTAATTGTGAAAACATGCTCTTTTGTGCTTAATTTAGTCAATTTTATTCCATTTACATTCCATTCGATACCTTGATGTTGTTTGTGAGTGATTTCAGATGTATAAGGTGGGAATGGCTTGGTGAAGATGGAAGAAGAGCATGCAAGAGGGAGAAAACATGAAGAAATCAAAGAAGAAGCACACAGCCATGTGTGCGTACGCACAACCCTCTGTGCGTACGCACAAGTGAAAATTCAGCAAAGTGTAAGTATGCACATATCTGTGCGTACGCACAAGTCTCTGCACGTGCCTTCATTAAAAAGTCACTTGGCTCGCGTTTGGAGAGGCTTTTTGGCCCATTTCTAATGGCTTTGGAGTATATATGAAGGGGGAAGCCACACCATATATTACCATACTTTATACTATAGTTTTTAGGAGTAGTTTTAGGGTAGTTAGCTTAGGTTTTCTCTCTATTTCATTAGGGTTTTAATTAGGTTTTTCAATGTAGCATTTTATAGTTTAATTTGGTTTTGGATTCTTGTTATTTCATTGTAAGTATTTCTTTAATTTCTCTTTATTACATTACTTTGTCTACACTTTCATATATTTTAGCTTCCTTTGTTAATATATATATAGTTTTGCAATTTTGAGCTTTGGTTCATGAATGTGATGTTTGATGGTTGTTATATGTTTATTGAGTTGCTTTTGTCGATTTTGTTCTTTTGTAGTTCATAGCTTTTAGTAATTTACCAATTTTCCATGTTTTGTGAATATGCATACTAGGTGTTTGATGAAATGCCAATCTTAGTTATGGGTTAATTTCCACCCCTTGGCTTGGAAAAAATGAGTATATGTATTACTAGAGCCATAATGTCCAACATTTAGTGATAATTCTTGGGTTGTTAGTTGTTATTGTTTCCACTAATGCTAGCTTCTTACTAAGGTAATTAGTAAGTTAGCTAGAATTTGTGGATTAATAACAATTATGCTCACTTGACTTACTTTTCGATGTTAAGGGTTAACTTAGTGAGATTAATCCATTATAATTATCTTAGTTGTGGTTATGGCAAGGAAGGGATTCCATAACTCATCACAAGTCAAGGTTTCATTTATGTTTTGAACCACTTTTCCATCAATTTTGAGCTTTACTTATTCATATTACATACATAGTTCTTTTGTTCTTTTATTAGTTTATTAATTGCAATTTTGAATCGTTCTTTTATATCTTTATTTGTTTTCTTCAATTATTCAAAACCCCTTTGTTCTTGTAACCAAAGTTATATGCACTTATCGGCATTAGTTCCTAGGGAAGAGACCTGAGGTTTCATTACTCTCGGTTTATATTAAATTGAATTTAAACTTTGATTGGAAAAGTTACTTATTGGTTTGGACTATGCTATCAACGAAGTAATTCTTGTTTTGCTAAAATTTCTAACCGTCGTAATTCTCTCTTTCATCGGTGCAAGAGTGTTAGAAGTATGGATTGACTCACAGGTGGTCAGCTCTTAAATTAACGGAGGCTAGCAAATGCAGGACCCTTTACTGCATCAATACCTAGCCAAGGGGAATGAACTGGTGTCTGAGTGTGACAGAGTAAATGTCCATCACGTTCCCAGGGAATGAAATGCAAGGGCTGAGTTACTTTCAAAATCGGCAAGCACCAAGTAAGTCTCGGAAAACTGACTGCTAATTCAAGAGGTTATTAGGACACCGTTCATCTCGTTCACTTCCTCAATCAACCTCCCCATCACACGCCAGCACTCTTGGACATTCCCGATTCTCCAATACCTCACAAATAAGATCCTACTTGAGGATCTTAAGAAAGAAAAGTGCATAAAACAAGAAGCAGCAAAGTACACGACAATAGCGGGAAATTATACAAGCGCGGACTATCACAACCCCTCCTCAAATGCATAGAACTTGGAGACATGGACTACATACTTTGCAAAATTCACGAAGGATGTTGTGGGAATCATGTGGGGGGAAAAACCTTGGCTCAAAAGGTTATCCGAGTAGGGTATATCTGGCCCTCCATCATGAAAGACTCCATCCAAGTAGTCAAACATTGTGACAAGTGCCAAATCCACGCCGACCTTCATCAGGCCACTCCCCACTAACTTAGCATCATAATGGCAGATCGGCCTTTCGAAATTTGGGAAATCGACCTCGTTGGTCCCTTCTCGACGGCTCCCGGGCGTCTCAGATACCTCATTGTTTCCATTGACTGTAAGACCCCATATTTTTCAAAATTAAATAATAAATTATTTATGATTTATTTATCTATTCGAGAATATATTTTTAGAGGGATTGGAGGAGCCGCGCCACCACTGCACCACGTCGTGCCCAGCTCGTCATCGCATCCTGCTGCTGCTGCTGTCTTCACGCGAATCAGAGGGAGAGACATAGGAGAGTGTTGCGCGAGAGAAGCTACCATCATGTCCCATTCTGTCGCCATCACTGGAGGAGCGTCACGTATCGCCGTTGCCGATGAGGGAAATAAGGAGTTGTGTCCCATCGCGCATGTCACCGTTGTGCTTCTTGGTTGCCGTGGAGCAGAGCCGTGTGAGAAAGGGATTTGTCATTGCAAAGAAAAATGCAGTGGAGTGGAGGACGCCTGATGAGCGGATAATTTATACGCTTTTTGGCATTGTTTTTAGGTAGTTTTTTGTAGGATCTAGCTACTTTTAGGGATGTTTTCATTAGTTTTTATGCAAAATTCACATTTCTGGACTTTACTATGAGTTTGTGTGTTTTTCTGTAATTCCAGGTATTTTCTGGCCGAAATTGAGGGACCTGAGCAAAAATTTGAGAGGAGGCTGACAAAGGATTGCTGATGTTGTTGGATTCTGACCTCCCTGCACTCGAAATGGATTTTCTGGAGCTACAGAACTCCAAACTGCACGTCCTCAAAAGCGTTGGAAAGTAGATATCCAGAGCTTTCTAGCAATATATAATGGTCCATACTTTATTCGAGCCTAGACAACGCAAATTGGCGTTCAATGCCAGTTCCATGCTGCATTCTGGAGTAAAACGCCAAAACATGTCACAAACCAGAGTTAAACGCCAAAAACACGTTACAACTTGGCGTTTAACTCCAAGAGAAGCCTCTGCACGTGTAAAGCTCAAGCTCAGACTAAGCACACACCAAGTGGGCCCCGGAAGTGGATTTCTGCATCAATCACTTATCTCTGTAACCCTAGTAGGTAGTTTTAGTATAAATAGAACTTTTTACTATTGTACTAGTGTCTTTTGACCATTCGGTCTCTTGACCACATCTTTGGTCTCAGTTTTAATCTATTATTCATCTTAGGAGACTATTGATCACGTTTATGGGGGCTTGATCACTTATGTATTTTCAACGGTGGAGTTTCTACACACCATAGATTAAGGTGTGGAGCTCTGTTGTACCTCAAGTTTTAATGCAAAGTACTACTATTTTCTATTCAATTCATGCTTATTCTTATTCTAAGATATTCGCTGACCCTCAACCTGATGGATGTGATGATCCGTGACACTCATGATCATTCGTCCTTATGAACGCGTGCTTGACAACCACTCCCGCTCTACCATAGACCGAGCGCATATCTCTTGGATTCCTTGATCAGAATCTTCGTGGTATAAGCTAGAACCCTTTGGCGGCCACTCTTGAGAATCTGGAAAGTCTAAACCTTGTCTGTGGTATTCCGAGTAGGATTCAAGGATTGAATGATTGTGACGAGCTTCCAACTCGTGATTGTTGGGCGTAGTGACAGACGCAAAAGAATCTATGGATTCTATTCCAACATGATCGAGAACCGACAGATGATTAGTTGTGCTGTGACAGAGCATTTGGACCATTTTCACTGAGAGGATGGGAAGTAGCCATTGACAACGGTGACGCCCTACATACAGCTTGCCATTGAAAGGAGTAAGAATGACTGGATGAAGCAGTAGGAAAGCAGAGATTCAGAAGGAACATAACATCTTCATGCACTTATCTGAAATTTCAACCAATGAATTACATAAGTATCTCTATCTTATTTTATGTTTTATTTATCTATTACTTTCGAAAACCTTTATAACCATTATAATCTGCCTGACTGAGTTTTACAAGATGACCATAGCTTGCTTCGTACCAGCATTCTCCGTGGGATCAACCCTTACTCACGTAAGGTTTATTACTTGGACGACCCAGTGCAGTTGCTGGTTAGTTGTGCGAAGTTGTGAAGAATGTGAGTGAACCATAGTAGTGTGCACCAAGTATTTGGAGCCATTACTAAAAAATTGTTCGAGTTGTGAAAAGAGTAAATCACAATTTTGCCTATCAAGTTTTTGGCGCCGTTGCCGGGGATTGTTCGAGTTTGGACAACTGACGGTTCATCTTGTTGCTCAGATTAGGTAATTTTCTTTTATTGTGTTTTCAAAAAGTTTTCAAAATTTGTTCAAAAATTTTTCTCTTTGTTTTCGTTTCTCTAAAAATAATTTTCTAAAAAATACAAAAAAAATTATAAAATCATAAAAACCAAAAATATTTTTTGTGTTTCTTGTTTGAGTCTAGAGTCAATTTTTAAGTTTGGTGTCAATTGCATATCTTTATTTTTCTCAAAATAAAATTTTTGAAAAATCCATGCATGTGTTCTTCATGATCTTCAAGTTGTTCTTGGTAAGTCTTCTTGTTTGATCTTCATATTTTCTTGTTTTGTGTTTTTTCTTGTTTTTCATACACATTCTTGAATTCTTAGAGTCTAAATATTAAAAATTTCTAAGTTTGGTGTCTTGCATGTTTTTCTTTTCTTGAAAATTTTTCAAAAATAAGTCTTGATGTTCATCTTGATCTTCAAAGTGTTCTTGGTGTTCATCTTGACATTCATAGTGTTCTTGCATGCATCATTGGTTTTGATCCAAAATCTTCATATTTTGGGTCATAATTGTGTTTTTCTCTCTCATCATTAAAATTTTAAAAATAAAAAAATATCTTTTCCTTTTTTTCTCATAAATTTCGAAAATTTGAGTTGACTTAGTCAAAATTTTTTTAAAATTTAGCTATTTCTTATAAGTCAAGTCAAATTTTCAATTTTAAAAATTTTATCTTTGCAAAACTTTTTCAAAAATCAAATCTTTTTCATTTTTTATTATTTTCGAAAATTCCTTAAAATTGATTTTCAAAAATCTTTTTCTTAATTTTATCTTTTATTTTCGAAAATGTTAAAAAAATGATTTTCAAAATCTTTTTCTTAACTTTATTTCATGATTTTCGAAAACTTTACTAACAATTAATGTGATTGATTCAAAAATTTGAAGTTTGTTACTTTCTTGTTAAGAAAGGTTCAATCTTTAAATTCTAGAATCATATCTTTTAGTTTCTTGTTAGTCAAGTAATCAATTTTAATTTTAAAAATTAAGTCTTTTTCAAAACAAATTCCAATCATATCTTTTCAATCATATCTTTTTTCAAAATCAATTTCAAAATCTTTTCTAACTTCTTATCTTTTCAGAATTGATTTTCAAATCTTTTTCAACTAACTAATTGACTTTTTGTTTGTTTCTTATCTTTTTCAAAACCACCTAACAACTTTTCCCTCTCTAATTTTCGAAAATCACCTCCGTCTTTTTCAAAAATCTTTTTTAATTAACTAATCGTTTCAAATTTTAATTTTAATTTTATTTCTTCTCTTAATTTTCGAAAATCACTAACCTGTTCAAAAATAATTTTCAAAAACTCCTCTCTCTCATCTTCTTCTATTTATTTATTTATCTACTAACACCTCTCTTCTACTCAAGAATTCGAACCCACTCTTCCCCCTTGTGTTTGGATTCTTACCTTTTTCTCTTTTATTCTCTTATTCTTCTACTCACATAAAGGAATCTCTATACTGTGACATAAAGGATTCCTCTTTTCTCTATGTTCTCTTCTTTTTCATATGAGCAGGAGCAGGGACAAGAACATTCTTGTTAAAGCAGATTCAGAACCTGAAAGGACTCTGAAGAAGAAGCTAAGAGAAGCTAAAGCACAACAATCCAGAGAAAACCTTGCAGAGAATCTCGAAAAATAGAGAGACATGGCCGAACCCAATAATAATGGTGGAGGCACAAGTAGGATGCTTGGTGATTATAGTACACCTACTTCCAAATTTTATGGAAGAAGTATCTCAATCCCTGCCATTGGAGAAAACAATTTTAAGCTGAAACCTCAACTAGTTGCCCTAATGCAACAGAACTGCAAGTTTCATGGACTTTCATCAGAAGATCCCTATCAGTTTTTAACTGAGTTCTTGTAGATCTGTGAAACTATAAAGACTAATGGAGTAAATTCTGAAGTTTACAAGCTCATACTTTTCCCTTTTGCTGTAAGAGACAAAGCTAGAACATGGTTGGACTCACAACCTAAAGATAGCCTGGACTCTTGGGATAAGCTGGTCACGGCCTTCTTGGCTAAGTTCTTTCCTCCTCAAAAGCTGAGCAAGCTTAGAGTGGATGTTCAGACCTTCAAACAAAAAGATGGTGAATCTATCCCTCTATGAAGCTTGGGAAAGATACAAGCAGATGACCAAAAGGTCTCCTTCTGACATGCTTTCAGAGTGGACCATTTTGGATATATTCTATTATGGTCTATCTGAGTTCTCTAAGATGTCACTGGACCATTCTGCAGGTGGATCCATTCACCTTAAGAAAACGCCTGTAGAAGCTTAAGAACTTATTGACATGGTTACAAATAACCAATTCATGTACACTTCTGAGAGGAATTCTGTGAGTAATGGGACGCCTCAGAGGTAGGGAGTTCTTGAAATTGATGCTCTGAATGCCATATTGGCTCATAACAAAATGTTGACTCAGCAAGTCAACATGATTTCTCAAAGTCTGAATGGATGGCAAAATGCATCCAACAGTACTAAAGAGGCATCTTCTGAAGAAGAAGCTTATGATCCTGAGAACCCTGCAATGGCAGAGGTGAATTACATGCGTGAACCCTACGGGAACAACTATAATTCTTCATGGAGAAATCATCCAAACTTCTCATGGAAGGATTAACAAAAGCCCCAACAAGGCTTTAATAATGGTGGAAGAAACAGGCTTAGCAATAGCAAGCCTTTTCCATCATCTTCTCAGCAACAGACAGAGAATTTTGAGCAGAGCTCCTCTAGCTTAGCAAACATAGTCTCTGATCTGTCTAAGGCCACTTTAAGTTTCATGAGTGAAACAAGGTCTTCCATCAGAAATTTGGAGGCACAAGTGGGCCAGTTGAGTAAGAAGGTCACTAAAACTCCTCCTAGTACTCTCCCAAGCAATACTGAAAAGAATCCAAAAAGAGAGTGCAAGGCCATTAATATAATCAAAATGGCCGAACCTAGAGAGGAAAGGGAAGACGTGAATCCCGATGAGGAAGACCTCATGGGACGTCTCTCAGACAAGAAGGAGTTCTCTATTGAGGACCTAAAGAAATCTGAGGTTCACATAGAGACCATAGAGATTCCATTAAACCTCCTTCTGCCATTCATGAGCTCTGAAAACTATTCTTCCTCGGAAGAGGATGAAGATGTAACTAGAGAGCAAGTTGCTCAATATCTAGGAGCTATCATGAAGCTGAATGCCAAGTTGTTTGGTAATGAGACTTGGGAAGATGCACCTCCCTTGCTCATTAGTGAACTAGATACATGGGTTCAGCAAACTTTACCTCAAAAGAAACAAGATCCTGGTAAATTCTTAATACCCTGTACCATGGGCACCATAACCTTTGATAAGGCTCTGTGTGACCTGGGGTCAAGTATAAATCTTATGCCACTCTCTGTAATGGAGAAACTGGGAATCTTTGAGGTATAAGCTACCACTTTCTCATTAGAGATGGCAGACAAGTCAATAAGACAAGCTTATGGATTGGCAGAGGACGTGTTAGTAAAGGTTAAAGGCCTTTACATCCCTGCTGGTTTCATAATCTTAGACACTATGAGGGAGAAGGATGAATGTATCATCCTTCGAAGACCCTTCCTAGCCACAGCAGGAGCTGTGATTGATGTTAACAGAGGATAATTAGTCCTTCAATTGAATAGGGACTACCTTGTGTTTAAGGCCCAAGGGTATCCTTCTGTAAACATGGAAAAGAGGCACGATAAGCTTCTCTCAATACAGAGTCAAACAAAGCCGCTACAATCAAACACTAAGTTTGGTGTTGGGTGGCCACAACCAAACTCTAAGTTTGGTATTGAAAAGCCCCCACATCCAAACTCTAAGTTTGGTGTTGGGAGGCCCTCATCATGCTCTGATGATCTATGAGGCTCCATGAGAGCTCACTATCAAGCTATTGACATTAAAGAAACGCTTATTGGGAGGCAACCCAATTTTTATTTATTTATATTTTTATTGTTCTTTTATGTTTTATTAGGTTCATGATCATGTGGAGTCACAAAACAAATACTAAAATTAAAAACAGAATCAAAAACAGCAAAGGAAATAGCACACCCTGGAGGAAGAGCTTACTGGCGTTTAAACGCCAGTAAGGAGAATCTGGCTGGCATTCAATGCCAGAACTGAGCATGAATCTGGCATTGAACGCCAGAAACAAGCAGTAGTCTAGCATTTAAATGCCAGGATTACACCCTGAGGAGAGCTGGCGTTAAACGCCTGAAACAAGCATGGAACTGGCGTTCAACACCAGAAACATGCTGCAGATTGGCGTTGAATGCCCAAAACAAGCATAGAGCTAGTGTTTAACGCTAGAAACAAGCATCAATCTGGCATTAAATACCAGGATTGCATGCAGAGGGCGTTTTACATGCCTAATTGGTGCAGGGATGATAAATCCTTGACACCTCAGGATCTGTGGACCCCACACGATCACCTCAGGATCTGTAGACCCCACAGGATTCCCACCTACCTCAACTCACCTTCTCTCTTCTTCACACAATCCAATAACACTCTTCCCAAAAAAACCATTCACCAATCACCTCAATCTCTCTTCCCCATCACCTCTTCACCACTCACATCCATCCACTCTTCCCCACAAACCCCACCTACCTTCAAATTCAAAATCTCTTTCCCACCCAAACCCACCCTAAATGACCGAACCTACCACTCTCTCCCTCCACTATATAAACCCCTCCATCCTTCTTCATTTTCACACCACACAACCCTCTCTTCTCCCCCTTAGCCGAATACACATCTCTCTCCCTCTCCTCTATATCTTCTTCTTCTTCTATTCTTTCTTCTTTTGCTCGAGGGCGAGAAATATTCTAAGTTTGGTGTGGTAAAAGCATTGCTTTTTTTTGTTTCTCCATAACCATTTATGGCACCTAAGGCCGGAGAAACCTCTAGAAAGAGGAAAGGGAAGGCAAAAGCTTCAACCTTCGAGTCATGGGAGATGGAGAGATTCATCTCAAAGGTCCATCAAGACCACTTCTATGAAGTTGTGGCCAAGAAGAAGGTGATCCCTGAGGTCCTTTCATGCTCAAGAAAAATGAGTATCCGGAGATCCGACATGAGATCCAAAGAAAAAGTTGGGAAGTTCTGACCAACCTCGTTCAACAAGTCAGAATCTTAATGGTTCAAGAGTTCTATGCCAATGCATGGATCACTAGGAACCATGATCAAAGTATGAACCCACAATGGTTCGGGGGAAATGCTTAGATTTTAGTCTGGAAAATGTAAGGTTGGCATTTCACTTGCCAATTATGCAAGAAAACGCACGCCCCTACACTAGAAGGGTCAACTTTGATCAAAGGTTGGACCAAGTCCTCATGGACATATGTGTGGAAGGGGCTCAATGGAAAAGAGGCTCAAAAGGCAAGCCAGTTCAACTGAAAAGACTGGACCTTAAGCCTGTGGCTAGAGGATGGTTGGAGTTCATCCAATGCTCTATCATCCCCACTAGCAACCGATCCGAAGTAACTGTGGATTGGACCATCATGATCCATAGCATCATGATTGGAGAGGAAGTAGAAGTTCATGAAGTCATCTCTTTTGAATTCTACAAAGTAGCCGAAAAGCCCTCCACCTTGGCAAGGTTAGCTTTTCCTCATCTCATATGCCATCTATGCAACTTAGCTGGAGTTGTCATAGAAGGAGACATCCTCATTGAGGAGGATAAGCCCATCACTAAGAAGAGGATGGAGCAAACAATAGAGCCCATTCATGGATCTCAAGAGATGCATGAGGAAGCTCATCATCAAGAAATCCCTGAGATGCCTCAAGGGATGCATTTTGATGAGCGGATAATTTGTACGCTTTTTGGCATTGTTTTTAGTATGTTTTTAGTAGTTTTAGTTGAGTTTTTAGTATATTTTTATTAGTTTTTAGTTAAAATTCACTTTTCTGGACTTTACTATGAGTTTGTGTGTTTTTCTGTGATTTCAGGTATTTTCTGGCTGAAATTGAGGGACCTGAGCAAAATCTGATTCAGAGACTGAAAAGGACTGCAGATGCTGTTGGATTCTGACCTCCCTGCACTCGAAGTGAATTTTCTGGAGCTACAGAAGCCCAATTGGCGCGCTCTCAACGGCGTTGGAAAGTAGACATCCTGGGCTTTCCAGCAAATATGATAGTCCATACTTTGCCCAAGATTTGATGGCCCAAACCGGCGTTCAAAGTCACCTTCAGAATTCCCAGCGTTAAACGCCGGAACTGGCACCAAAATGGGAGTTAAACGCCCAAACTGGCACAAAAGCTGGCGTTTAACTCCAAGAAGAGTCTCTACACGAAAAAGCTTCAATGCTCAGCCCAAGCACACACCAAGTGGGCCCGGAAGTGGATTTTTATGTCATTTATTCATCTCTGTACACCCTAGGCTACTAGTTCTCTATATATAGGACCTTTTACTATTGTATTTTCATCTTCTGATCTTTGGAATCTTTTGATCTTTAGATCTTTAGATCATTTGGGGGCTGGCCTCACGGCCATGCCTAGAGCTTGTTCTTATGTATTTTCAACGGTGGAGTTTCTACACACCATAGATTAAGGTGTGGAGCTCTGCTGTACCTCGAGTATTAATGCAATTACTATTGTTCTTCTATTCAATTCAGCTTGTTCTGTTCCAAGATATCACTTGTTCTTCAACTTGATGAATGTGATGATCCGTGACACTCATCATCATTCTCACCTATGAACGTGTGACTGACAACCACCTCCGTTCTACCTTAGATTGGGTGAATATCTCTTGGATTCCTGATACACGATGCATGGTTGATCGCCTGACAACCGAGCGCTCGCCTGACAAACGAGCCAGCCATTCCGTGAGATCAGAGTCTTCGTGGTATAGGCAAGAACTGATGGCGGCATTCAAGAGAATTCGGAAGGTCTAACCTTGTCTGTGGTATTCTGAGTAGGATTCAATGATTGAATGACTGTGACGTGCTTCAAACTCCTGAGGGCGGGGCGTTAGTGACAGACGCAAAAGAATCACTGGATTCTATTCCGGCCTGATTGAGAACCGACAGATGGATAGCCGTGCCGTGACAGGGTGCGTTGAACATTTCCACTGAGAGGATGGGAGGTAGCCACTGACAACGGTGAAACCCTTGCATAAGCTTGCCATGGAAAGGAGTAAGAAGGATTGGATGAAGACAGTAGGAAAGCAGAGAGACGGAAGGAACAAAGCATCTTCATACGCTTATCTGAAGCTCTCACCAATGATATACATAAGTATCTCTATCTTTATCTTTATGTTTTATTCATATATCACCCATACCTATCTGAGTCTGCCTGACTAAGATTTACAAGGTGACCATAGCTTGCTTCATACCAACAATCTCCGTGGGATCGACCCTTACTTGCGTAAGGTTTATTACTTGGACGACCCAGTGCACTTGCTGGTTAGTTGTGCGGAGTTGTGATAGAGAGTTGAGATTGCAATGAGCGTACCATGTTGATGGCGCCATTGATGATCACAATTTCGTGCATCAAGTTTTTGGCGCCGTTGCCGGGGATTGTTTTGTGTATGGACAACTGACGGTTCATCTTGTTGCTTAGATTAGGTGATTTTTTCAGAATTTCTTTAAAAATGAATTCTAGAGTTTCATGATGATCTGTTGAAATCTGGCTGGCTGAGAAGCCATGTCTAATTTTATTGGACCGAGGTTTAAACTTATCATCACAAGAGCTTGTTGATTTCTATCAATCTTGCTATTGGAGCAATGATATGCTAAGGCTTGGCTGGCCATTGGCCATGTCTAGTGTTTTGGACCGAAGCTTTTTTTGAAAGCTTGGCTGGCTGAGAAGCCATGTCTAATTCCTGGACCGGAGTCTTAGACTAGCATTGCAATGATTCCTGGAATCCAAATTAAGAATTCTGAAACCTTTATTTTCTATTTTCATATAATTTTCGAAAAAGCACAAAAAAAATTACAAAATCATAAAAAAACCAAAAATATTTTATGTTTCTTGTTTAAGTCCAGTGTCTCATTTTAAGTTTGGTGTCTTGCACGCATTGTTTATATGATCGTGGTTCTATTTTCAAGTCAATAGTACAGGGAATTGAAGATTTAGAACATGCAGCAGAGGAATTACACAGAAAAAAGCTGGGCGTTCAAAACGCCCAGTGAAGAAGGACAGACTGGCGTTTAAACGCCAGCTAGGGTGCCTGGTTGGGCGTTTAACGCCCAAAAAGGTAGTGCATTGGGCGTTAAACGCCAGAATATGCACCATTCTGGGCGTTTAACGCCAGGATGGAACAAGAGGGAAGATTTTGTTTTTAATTCAGATTTTTTTTTCAAGTTTTCAAAGTTTTTCAAAATCAAATCTTTTTCAAATCAAATCTTTTCAATCAAATGTTTCCAAAATCAATTTCTTTCCTTTTTCAAAGATACTTGCTAACAATTAATGATTTGATTCAACATTTCAAGTATGTTGCCTTTTCTGTTGAGAAAGGTTTAATGTTTGAATCATATCTTTTCTTGTTAGCCAAGTCATTAATTTTTAAAATCAAATTGTTTTCAAATCACATCTTTTCAATCATATCTTTTTAAAACCATAACTTTCAATCAAATCTTTTTAATCACATCCTTTTCAAACTAGTTTTCAATCATATCTTTTTAAATTCTAATTTCAAAATCTTTTTCAAAAATTACTTGATTTCTTTCCCACTCTTGGTTTTCGAAAATCAATTAAAGTTTTTCAAAATGTTTTCAAAATCTTTCACTTAATTTTCGAAAATCTCTTCCTCTCTTCTCACATCCTTCTATTTATGGAGTACCACTCCTTCTCAATGCACAATTCGAACTCTATCTGATTAAGTTCGAATTCTTCTACCTCTTTCTTCTATTTTCTTTTTCTCTGACACCTCAAGGAATCTCTATACTGTGACATAGAGGATTCCATATTTTCTTGTTCTCTTCTCTTTCATATGAGCAGGAACAAACACAAAGGCATTCTTGTTGAAGCTGACCCTGAACCTGAAAGGACTTGAAGCGAAAGCTAAGAGAAGCTAAGGCACAACTCTCTGTAGAGGACCTAATAGAAATCTTCAAAGAAGAAGAACCCATGGCAGCCGAAAACAACAACAATGCAAGGAAGGTGATGGGTGACTTTACTGCACCTACTCCCGACTTCTATGGGAGAAGCATCTCTATCCCTGCCATTGGAGCAAACAACTTTGAGCTTAAGCGTCAATTAGTTTCTCTAATGTAACAGAATTGCAAGTTCCATGGACTTCCATTGGAAGATCCTCATCAGTTTTAGCTGAATTCTTGCAAATCTGTGACACTGTCAAGACTAATGGGGTTAACCCTGAGGTCTACAGACTTATGCTATTCCCTTTTGCTGTAAGGGACAGAGCTAGAATAGGTTGGACTTACAACCTAAAGACAGCCTGAACTCTTGGGAAAAGCTAGTCAATGCCTTCTTGGCAAAGTTCTTTCCACCTCAAAAATTGAGTAAGCTTAGAATGGAGGTCCAAACCTTCAGACAGAAGGAAGGAGAATCCCTCTATGAAGCTTGGGAAAGATACAAACAATTGATCAGAAAATGTCCTTCTGACATGCTTTCTGAATGGAGCATCATAGGTATTTTCTATGATGGTTTGTCTGAACTGTCCAAGATGTCCTTAGATAGCTCTGCTGGAGGATCTCTTCATCTGAAGAAGATGCCTACAGAGGCTTGGTGCGCGAAATTGTGATCACTACAACTTCACACAACTAACCAGCAAGTGCACTGGGTCGTCCAAGTAATACCTTACGTGAGTAAGGGTCGATCCCACGGAGATTGGTGGTATGAAGCAAGCTATGGTCACCTTGTAAATCTCAGTCAGGCAGACTCAAATGGGTATGGATGATGAACGAAAATAACATAAAGATAAAGATAGAGATACTTATGTATATCATTGGTGTAAGAGCTTCAGACAAGCATATGAAGATGCCTTCCCTTCCGTCTCTCTGTTTTCCTACTGTCTTCATCCAATCCTTCTTACTCCTTTCCATGGCAAGCTCGTGTAGGGTTTCACTGTGTCAGCAGCTACCTCCCATCCGCGCAGTGAAAGCTAATGCACGCACTCTGTCACAGTACTGCCAATCACCGGTTTGGTTCCCTCCCCTACCGGAATAGAATCACTCTTTTGCGTCTGTCACTAACGCCCAGTAGGTTACAGGTTTGAAGCACGTCACAGTCATTCAATCATTGAATCCTACTCAGAATACCACAGACAAGGTTTAGACCTTCCAGATTCTCTTGAATGCCGCCATCAGGTCCTGCCTATACCACGAAGACTCTGATCTCACGGAATGGTTGGCTCGTTTGTCAGGCGAGCACTCGGTTGTCAGGCGATCAACCATGCATCGTGCAATCAGGAATCCAAGAGATATTCACTAGAGCCTTGGTTGCTTGTAGAACAAGAGTGGTTGTCAGTCACCTTGTTCATAGGTGAGAATGATGATGAGTGTCACGGATCATCACATTCATCAAGTTGAAGAACAAGTGATATCTTAGAACAAGAACAAGCGGAATTGAATGGAAGAACAATAGTAATTGCATTAATACTCGAGGTACAGCAGAGCTCCACACCTTAATCTATGGTGTGTAGAAACTCCACCGTTGAAAATACATAAGAACAAAAGTGATCATTGGTTTCGGCCCCAGAGAGGGAACCAGAAGAACCAAGATCTGATCTAAGAACTAGATGTCCAAAGATGAAAATACAATAGTAAAAGGTTCTATATATAGAAAACTAGTAGCCTAAGGTGTACAAAGGTGAGTAAATGACATAAAAATCCACTTCCGGGCCCACTTGGTGTGTGCTTGGGCTGAGCAATGAAGTAATTTTCGTGTAGAGACTCTTCTTGGCGTTTAACTCCCGTTTTGGTGCCAGTTTGGGCGTTTAACTCCCATTCTTGTGCCAGTTTGGGCGTTTAACGCTGGAAATTCTGAGGGTGACTTTGAACGCCGATTTGGGCCATCAAATCTTGAGCAAAGTATGGACTATCATATAGTGCTGGAAAGCCCAGGATGTCTACTTTCCAACGCCGTTGAGAGCGCGCCAATTGGGCTTCTGTAGCTCCAGAAAATCCACTTCGAGTGCAGGGAGGTCAGAATCCAACAGCATCTGCAGTCCTTTTTAGTCTCTGAATCAGATTTTTGCTCAGGTCCCTCAATTTCAGCCAGAAAATACCTGAAATCACAGAAAAATACACAAACTCATAGTAAAGTCCAGAAAAGTGAATTTTAACTAAAAACTAATAAAATATACTAAAAACTCAACTAAAACTACTAAAAACATACTAAAAACAATGCCAAAAAGCGTACAAATTATCCGCTCATCACAACACCAAACTTAAATTGTTGCTTGTCCCCAAGCAACTGAAAATCAAATAAGATAAAAAGAAGAGATATACTATAGACTCCAAATTATCAATGAAACTAAGCTCCAAATTAGATGAGCGGGACTAGTAGCTTTTTGCCTCCGAACAGTTTTGGCATCTCACTTTATCCTTTGAAATTCAGAATGATTGGCTTCTTTAGGAACTCAGAATCCAGATAGTGTTATTGATTCTCTTAGTTAAGTATGATGATTCTTGAACACAGCTACTTATTGAGTCTTGGCCGTGGCCCAAAGCACTCTGTCTTCCAGTATTACCACCGGATACATACATGCCACAGACACATAATTGGGTGAACCTTTTCAGATTGTGACTCAGCTTTGCTAAAGTCCCCAATTAGAGGTGTCCAGGGTTCTTAAGCACACTCTTATTGCCTTGGATCACAACTTTATTTCTTTCTTTTTCTTTCTTTTTCTTTTTTCTCCCCTTTTTTTTTCGTTTTTCGCCTTCTTTTTCTCTCTCTTTTTTTTTTGTATTCACTGCTTTTTCTTGCTTCAACAATCATTTTTATGATTTTTCAGATCCTCAGTAACATGTCTCCTTTTTCATCATTCTTTCAAGAGCCAACAATTTTAACATTCATGAACCACAAATTCAAAAGACATATGCACTGTTTAAGCATACATTCAGAAAACAACAAGTATTGTCACCACATCAAACTAATTAAGCTAGTTTTAAAGATGAATTTGAAATCCTGTACTTCTTGTTCTTTTGTGATAAAACAGTTTTCATTTAAGAAAGGTGATGGATTCATATTCATAGCTTTAAGGCATAGACACTAAGACACTAATGATCATAAGACACAAACATGGACAAACATAAGCATAATTTTCGAAAAACAGAAGAATAAAGAACAAGGAGATTAAAGAACGGGTCCACCTTAGTGATGGCGGCTCTTTCTTTCTCTTGAAGATCCTATGGAGTGCTTGAGCTCCTCAATGTCTCTTCCTTGTCTTTGTTGCTCCTCTCATGATCCTTTGATCTTCTCCAATTTCATGGAGGAGAATGGAGTGTTCTTGGTGCTCCACCCTTAGTTGTCCCATGTTGGAACTCAATTCTCCTAGGGAGGTGTTGATTGCTCCCAATAGTCTTGTGGAGGAAAGTGCATCCCTTGAGGTATCTCAGGATTTCTTGATGAGAGGGGTCTCTTGTTTGCTCCATCTTCTTCCTAGTGATGGGCTGAGTCATGCCTTCTCAGTTGAACCGGCTTTGGATGCCATAAATGGTTATGGAAAAACAAAAAGCAATGCTTTTACCACACCAAACTTAAAAGGTTTGCTCGTCCTCGAGCAAAGAAGAAAGAAGAGAGTAGAAGAAAGAAGAATGGAGGAGAGGGAGATGGCTTTGTGGTTCGGCCAAAAGAGGGGAAGAAGTGGTGTTTTATGAAGGATGGATGTGAGTGGTGAAGAGAAAGAGATGTTGAGGTGATTGGTGAATGGGTGAAGAAGAAGAGAGAGTGGTGGGGTTGTTTGGGGATCCTGTGGGGTCCACAGATCCTTAGGTGTCAAGGAAAAGTCATCCCTGCACCAAATGTTGCTCAAAATCACGTTTTGAGCCATTTCTGGCGTTAAACGCCGGGCTGGTGCCCATTCCTGGCGTTTAACGCCAGGTTGTTGCCCTTTACTGGCGTTTAACGCCAGTCTGGTGCCCCTTTCTGGCGTTAAACGCCCAGAATGGTGCCAGACTGGGCGTTAAACCCCAACAGCTAGCATTACTGGCGTTTGAACGCCAGCTTCTTCTCCTCCAGGGTGTGCTATTTTTCTTCCTATTTTTCATTCTGTTTTTGCTTTTTTCATTGTTTTTGTGACTTCTTATGATCATCAACCTACAAAAAAGATAAAATAACAAAAGAAAATAGTTAACTATAAACATTGGGTTGCCTCCCAACAAGCGCTTCTTTAATGTCAGTAGCTTGACAGAGGACTCTCATGGAGCCTCACAAATGATCAGAGCAATGTTGGAACCTCCCAACACCAAACTTAGAGTTTGAATGTGGGGGTTCAACACCAACTTAGAGTTTGGTTGTGGCCTCCCAACACCAAACTTAGAGTTGACTGTGGGGGCTCTGTTTGTCTCTGATTTGAGGGAAGCTCTTCAGCTTTCTCTCCATGGTGACAGAGGGATATCCTTGAGCCTTAAACACATAGGATTTTTCATTCACTTGAATGATCAACTCTCCTCTATCAACATCAATCACAGCCTTTGCTGTGGCTAGGAAGGGTCTGCCATTTCTAATGAGATTCTTGCAGCTTGCACCTCAAGATCCCTAATTTCCCATTGCAGAGAGGGGCATGAGGTTTACACTTGATCCTAAGTCACACAAGGCCTTTTTGAGGTCATGGTGCCTATGGTACAAGGTATAGAAAACTTCCCAGGATCCTGCTCTTTTGAGGCAGTTTCTGTCTAGACAAGTCATCCAGTTCTTTGGTGAGCAAAGGGGGTTCATCCTCCCAAGTCTCATTTCCAAATAACTTGTCATTTCGCTTCATGATTGCTCCAAGGTTTTAGCAACTTGCTCTTCAGTGATATACTCATCCTCTTCAGAGG
Source organism: Arachis stenosperma (assembly GCF_014773155.1). Taxonomy (NCBI): domain Eukaryota; kingdom Viridiplantae; phylum Streptophyta; class Magnoliopsida; order Fabales; family Fabaceae; genus Arachis; species Arachis stenosperma. The sequence goes on from NW_026651370.1 coordinate 1,185,182, forward strand.
AAGAATACTCATCAGAGCTCATGAATGGCAGAAGTAAGTCCAATGGAATCTCTATGGTCTCATTTTGAGCCTCAGATTTCCATGGTCCTCATTGAGGAACTCAGAGGAGATTGGTACACGCCCACTGAGGTCTTCCTTAGTGGCGTCCTCCTCCTCTCTTTCCTCTCCATATTCGGCCATGTTTATGGCTTTGCACTCTCCTTTTGGATTTTCTTCTGTATTACTTGGGAGAGTACTAGGAGGGAGTTCAGTAACTTTCTTGCTCAGCTGACCCACTTGTCCTTCCAAATTTTGATGGAGGACCTTGTTTCATTCATGAAACTTTGAGTGGTTTTGATTAGATCAGAGACCATTGTTTGCTAAGTCAGAGGTATTCTGCTTAGAAACTCTCTGTCTGTTGCTGAGAAGATAATGGAAAAGGCTTGCCATTGCTAAACCTGTTTCTTCCACCATTATTGTTATTGAAACCTTGTTGAGGTCTCTCTTGATTCTGAGCCAGAATGGCATTCAGAGCATCAATCTCAAGAACTCCTTTCTTCTGACTAGTCCCATTGTTCACAGGATTCCTTTCAGAAGTGTACATGAATTGGTTATTTGCACCATTTAAATGAGTCTTGAGCTTCTGTAGGCGTCTTCTTCATGAAGAGATCCTCCAGCAGAACTATCCAAAGACATCTTGGACAGTTCAGAGAGACCATCATAGAAAATACCTATGATGCTCCATTCAGAAAGCATGTCTGAGGGACATTTTCTGATTAATTGTTTGTATCTTTCCCAAGCTTCATAGAGGGATTCACCATCCTTTTGTCTGAAGGTTTGGATTTCCACTCTAAGCTTACTCAATTTTTGAGGTGGAAAGAACTTTGCCAAGAAGGCATTGACTAGCTTTTCCCAAGAGTCCAGGCTTCTTTAGGTTGAGAGTCCAACCATGTCCTAGCTCTGTCTCTTACAGCAAAAGGGAATAACATCAGTCTGTAGACCTCAGGGTCAACCCCATTAGTCTTGACTGTGTCACAGATTTGCAAGAACTCAGCTAAGAACTGATGAGGATCTTCCATTGGAAGTCCATGGAACTTGCAATTCTGTTGCATTAGAGAAACTAATTGAGGCTTTAGCTCAAAGTTGTTTGCTCCAATGGCAGGGATAGAGATGCTTCTCCCATGGAAATTGGGAGTAGGTGCAGTAAAGTCACCAGCACCTTCCTTGCATTGTTGGCATTGTTGTTGTTTTCGGCTGCCATGGGTTCTTCCTCCTTTGAAGAATTCGGTCAGGTCCTCAACAGAGAGTTGAGCCTTAGCTTCTCTTAGCTTTTGCTTCAAGGTCCTTTCAGGTTCAGGTCAGCTTCAACAAGAATGCCTTTGTCTTTGTTCCTGCTCATATGAAAGAGAAGAGAACAAGAAAATATGGAATCCTCTATGTCACAGTATAGAGATTCCTTTAGGTGTCAGAAGAAAAGAAGAGTAGAAGACAGAAGTAGAAAATTCGAACTTATCAAAGAATGGAGTTCGAATTTTGCATTAAGGAATAGTGTTAGTCCATAAATAGAAGGATGTGAGAAGAAGGGAAGTAATTTTCGAAAATTAAGTAAAAGATTTTGAAAACATTTTGAAAAAACACTTAATTGATTTTCGAAAATAAGAGTGGAAAAGAAATCAAGTGATTTTTTGAAAAGATTTTTTAAATAGAAATCAAAAAGATTTGATTGAAAACTATTTTGAAAAAGATGTGGTTAAGAAGATATGATTGGTTTTAAAAAGATGTGATTGAGAAGATATGATTTGAAAACAATTTGAAAAGATATGATTTTAAAAATTAATGACTTGCCTAACAAGAAAAGATATGATTCAAACATAAAACCTTCCTTAATAGAAAAGGCAAAAAATGTTCAATCAATCATTAATTGTTAGTAAGTATCTTTGAAAAAGGAAAGAAATTGATTTTGAAAACATTTGATTGAAAAGATATGATTTGAAAAAGATTTGATTTGAAAAACTTTGAAAACTTGAAAAAAAAATTGATTTGGAAAACAAAATCTTCCCCCTAGCACCATCCTGGCGTTAAACGCCCAGAATGGTATACATTCTGGCGTTTAACGCCCAAAATGCTACCTCTTTGGGCGTTAACGCCCAACCAGGTGCCCTGGCTGGCGTTTTAAACGCCAGTCTGCCTTCTTCACTGGGCATTTTGAATGCTCTTTTTCTGTATAATTCCTCTGCAGTATGTTCTGAATTCAATTCTTTGTATCATTGACTTGAAAAGACACAAATTAAAAATATTTTTGGATTTTTAATAATTAAAATGCAACAAGAATCAAATAACAATGCATGCAAGACACCAAACTTAGCAGTTTGTATACTAGTGACACTAACTACATGAGAATGCATATGAGAAACACAAAACACTCAAGTCAATAGAATTCAAAGATCAAAACAAGAAAATCATCAAGAACAACTTGAAGATCAATGAGGACACATGCATGAATGCAATAAGAACAGACACATGCAATTGATACTAAACTTAAGATGAACTCTAGACTCAAACAAGACATATTTTTGGATTTTATGATTTGTAAAATTTTTGGGTTTTTTCGAAAATTAAGTGAAAAGGAAAATAAAGGTATCAAAATTCTTAATGAGAATTCCAGGAATCATGCAATGTTAGTCTAAAGCTTTAGTCTAAAGGAATTAGACATGGCCGGCAAAGCTTCAGCAAGACATTGCATTCAAGAGCTAAATTGATGATGATCAATCAGCTTTGATGATGATAAGAACATCACTTTGAAACACTAGAATTCATTCTTAAGAACTCTGAAGTAAAATACCTAATCTAAGCAACAAGATGAACCGTCAGTTGTCCATACACAAGAACAATCCCCGGCAACGGCGCCAAAAACTTGGTGCGCGAAATTGTGATCACTACAACTTCACACAACCTAACCAGCAAGTGCATGGGTCGTCAAGTAATACCTTACGTGAGTAAGGGTCGATCCCACGGAGATGGTGGTATGAAGCAAGCTATGGTCACCTTGTAAATCTCAGTCAGGCAGACTCAAATGGGTATGGATGTGAACGAAAATAACATAAAGATAAAGATATAGATACTTATGTATATCATTGGTGTAACGAGCTTCAGACAAGCATATGAAGATGCCTTCCCTTCCGTCTCTCTGCTTTCCTACTGTCTTCATCCAATCCTTCTTACTCCTTTCCATGGCAAGCTCGTGTAGGGTTTCACTGTGTCAGCAGCTACCTCCCATCCGCGCAGTGAAAGCTAATGCATGCACTCTGTCACAGTACTGCCAATCACCGGTTTGGTTCCCATCCCCTACCGGAATAGAATCACTCTTTTGCGTCTGTCACTAACGCCCAGTAGGTTACAGGTTTGAAGCACGTCACAGTCATTCAATCATTGAATCCTACTCAGAATACCACAGACAAGGTTTAGACCTTCCGGATTCTTTGAATGCCGCCATCAGGTCCTGCCTATACCACGAAGACTCTGATCTCATGGAATGGTTGGCTCGTTGTCAGGTGAGCACTCGGTTGTCAGGCGATAACCATGCATCGTGCAATCAGGAATCCAAGGATATTCACTAGAGCCTTGGTTGCTTGTAGAACAAGAGTGGTTGTCAGTCACCTTGTTCATAGGTGAATGATGATGAGTGTCACGGATCATCACATTCATCAAGTTGAAGAACAAGTGA